>NW_011965994.1:0-9614 GCF_000949405.1 Vollenhovia emeryi | reverse complement strand
CTGATATTACTATGAAATGCGCCACTGAAAACAATGCAACTCTAGTGTTTAACATTTTTTCTATCTCGGATATTTAAAAAGTTATTCAGGAATTAATACAAAGTACCGTAAATTTCAATCCTCATAACTCCAAAAGTACTTAACGAAAACATACTTTATTATAGCGTTTTGGAAAGCTATTGAAATAAACTACAAGAATATGTAATGAAAACGGAGAGTTCCGTATAAAAATTTCAAGGTGATCTTTAGATAACCTTGATAAAGCTATTCAAGGTCATACTGATATTACTATGAAATGCGTCACTGAAAACAATGCAACTTTAGTGTTTAACATTTTTTCTATCTCGGATATTTAAAAAGTTATTCAGGAATTAATACAAAGTACCGTAAATTTCAATCCTCATAACTCCAAAAGTACTTAACGAAAACATACTTTATTATAGCGTTTTGGAAAGCTATTGAAATAAACTACAAGAATATGTAATGAAAACGGAGAGTTCCGTATTAAAATTTCAAGGTGATCTTTAGATAACCTTGATAAAGCTATTCAAGGTCATACTGATATTACTATGAAATGCGGCAGTGAAAACGATACAACTTTAGTGTTTAACATTTTTTTCTATCTTGGATATTTAAAAAGTTATTCAGGAATTTCAACGTAAATATACATATATATGTATGTATAAACTGAACCGTTGCACCGATTATCGTCAAATACAATACCAGCCATCTTTTAATCACACTCAATAAATGTGCCAAAGTAGAAGGCGATATCTCAAAAATTGCGGAGGTGAGAGCGGGAACAATTATTACGACACACACACACACACACACACACACACATACATTTTTAAAAAATTGTTTTTTTGAGTTTTTAAAACATTTTAAACCCATTGGCATTAAAAACTGGAAAAAAATTTTTCGCATGAAAACAAAGCTTCCTCTATGAGGAAGCAAAAATCATCGTATTCATCATTATTCGAATTTGGAGAATTTTCACGTGACCGAATGCCTAACAACTCTTGTAAATAGCTTTCGGCTACTTTTTTTTCTCTCCACTTAATCAGTTTGTTTTAATTTAGGATGTAGACAACTTGCGATTATTAATTCCTTCTTTTCAAATGTTGTAGAAAATCTAAAATTTTAAATATTATAACATAAATTTTTATACTTTTATTGTTTTTATACAATGTAAGCACTGTATTTTTTAAGTCTTTAATTTATAAATGAATTAACATATTTGATTTACCTTTGATTTAAACCTTGCTGAATGGCAGTAACTAATGATTGGCAATCCGTCAACTTATTTGAAATATTTTCCAGTTTTTCTTGTAAGCTGCTCAAAACAGGTAACAAATATCCCATATACATCCCTACTTCACTTTGTAAGATGTCTAGTGCCTTTGCCAAAGGTTCCATTGCCTATGTTACGTCCTGTGGACTCCACGATTTCTCTCTTTCAAAAACCATAAGAAACATGTTTTTCTTCCCTTGGAAACTACAATTTTAGAAATCAGCGGATATCGACTAGCCAACGCATGAGTCCCCTCCTCACAAAAAATTGATTGCCAGAGTTTCACTTTTCGAAACTCGAAACGTAAAGTGCCCTGATTGTTGCTGGTCGATAGCCGTTGAAATAATAAAAGGGGAGAAATAACAGACAGGATGGGATCAGGCCCTTTCAGACGGGAGTTTCGAAATTCAGATTTCCAAAATATTATACTTAAGTACGATCCGAGACACTAAAAGGGGATTCCAAAAAAGATATGTTGACCAAAAAGTGAAACTCGGGATTTTTCGAAAGTCGCTGAAGGAAATGATGCCCATAAATAAATATCAAGGGCGACAACGACTTAATGGTCGGGTTGCCAATAAGAAAGATAACTCCTTGACACCTCCCAATAGTCCACCAATGAAGAACCAAAATCCAAAATCTCCTTCCACGTCCCATGGCCAAGATCCACCCCCGAAAAATCGTATATAAACCCGGAGCCTGCTGGCTCAGTCTCTTTGGCAGCTCCTGACTCCACCCGTGCAGTTCTCTCCGCGATTCTCCAAGTTCTGAGTTGACATTATTCTTTTATATCAAGTTTATCCAGTCCAAGTAAAATCTGTGCGTGGTTTCGCCATACGGACTGCAAATCTGACCCATCCGCCTTCACAAAACTTAACCGGAGAATCCACCAACACTTTTCGACGATCTCAATCAGTAGTAAGTCACACGTTTTCTTTTCCTTTCATTTTGTTTCGGCTCAACGACCTCCTTCCCCCTATTATTTTTTATTTTTTTATTTTATTCTGAGGGACCTTCGCTAGATTTTAAAAAATCTCGTTCTTGCTCTCGCGAGTTGACTTCAAGACACCCACCCATCGAGCATTCGTTTCGTACCTCTGGATTTGCCGTCTGTGTGAATTCGATACGAATCGAATAATTCCATCCATTGAGGATTCGTTTCGTATCTCTGGATTCGCCTTTTGTGTGAATTCGATACGATTCGGGTACTTCCACCCATTAAAAATTCGTTTCGTACCTCTGGATTCGCCGTCTGTGTGAATTCGATACGATTCGAATATTTCCATCCATTAAGAATTCGTTTCGTACCTCTGGATTCGCCATTTGTGTGAATTCGATGAGATTCGTTTTCTTTTCTAAAGATTCACCCTGAAGCTACCAACTTATAAATTATTATTAACAAACAGAAACTCTAGCCAAGCTCCCTAACTCGATATATTTTAGTGGACTCACGGGATCCACTCAAACCAGGAGAAAGTCGCGAGCCGTAGTCAAACGTTTAAGGAACCTGAGGAATCGGCATGCACGTCGGTTAGCCGCTCTAAATAATATTTCTCAGGATGATCACTCCTCTTCTCCCACTTTTCCCTCCTTCTTCCACTATTATAAGAAACCTCAAATAAATCCCTCACACTCCTACACATATAAACACACACACAATCATCCGCGTAATGTAAAATCCGACAATACAAAGATGTAATCTACTTATATTTTATTCTATAATTCTAAATGTAACGGCTAGTTAAGTGTAATGTCTTAGTAAAAGTAAAACTATCTGTCCTAATGTTTAGTTAAAATTATCCTTTTTATTTTTATAATTCTAAATGTAACGTCTAGATATAATTCTAAATGCAATGTCAAGTAAAACCCTTCTAATGTAATGGCTGTTCTAATGTTTAGTTAAATTTATTTTTTTTAATTTCTAATGTAATGTCTAGATATAGACAAATCTTAAATAGAATACTATGTTAAACCTATCTCTTTCTATTTTATTTTATTTCTAAGGACCTCACCCCCTTCGTTCCCCTTTGAGAGTGCACAAGGTCCGTCCCAGGGTAATAGGGATTAATTTCTTTGACCTAAAATAGGACCTGCGATCGCACCGCTCTTGAAAAGAGTCATAGTGTCCTCACGGACATTGGCTTTTTTAGAGCCTTTGAAAAGTGCGTTCGGCTCTGATGAATATATATGGATCACAAGAACGCACGTTATACATACGCACAGGAAACGAACGCAGAGCGGACAGTAAGAAGAAGCGCGAGTCGCGAGTCGCAACAGAGTGCGCGCGCATAGGTACAATAGGGCGCATTAGTGCGGGTACGCATGCCAAACAAAAATTTCATTTCATATATAATCCCCAACACGCCCCCTTGAACGGAATTCACTTACGAGAGCCCTAGCTTTTTCGCATAATATTCGAATTTGTTTCTGGCCAGAGGCTTCGTAAATATATCTGCTATCATTTCGTCGGTGCTCAGATGTTTAACTACAACTTTCTTGTTTTCTACGCTTTCTCGCACGAAATGATGTCTTATATCTATGTGCTTGGTACGCTGGCTCAACGCTTCATTTTTAGTCAAGCTTATCGCACCATTATTATCGCAAAATAAATCTATCGGTTTCGTATCTTTCCATGGCTCAGTCTCTCTTATTAATTCACGCATCCACAACGCTTCCTGACATGTGAATGCCAGGGCTACATATTCTGCCTCGACTGTCGACAAAGCTACAGTGCATTGTCTTTTGCTATACCAAGAGATAGCTGCGCCGCTTCCCAAAAAAACTGAACCTGTGATTGATTTTCTCGAATCCTGGTCGTTCGCCCAATCAGCGTCGCTAAAACCTGCTATATTAACATTCGAATTTTTACAGAACTTTAACTTAAAATCTATAGTGCCCTTTAGATACCTAAAAATTCGCTTTACCGCGTTCCAATGGGCTTTCCCGGGGTTACTACAGAAACAGCTGACATTATTCACCGCGTAAGCAATATCTGGTCTTGATATTTGGCTAATATATAATAAACTACCAACTGCTTCCAGATAAGGCGTATTTTTCATTTCTTCAGTTTCTGTTTTATTCTTCGGTCCCATTTCGCTTGTCAACTTAGTGTTTGGATCGGCCGGTGTAGTTACAGGGTTGCAGTTTTCCATTCGAAAGCGTATCAGTGCTTTCTGGATATAATCCTTTTGGTGTACACTGATTTCTCCTCTTTCGTTGTCTGTCTCTATACTCATTCCTAGGAACTGTTGTACTTTACCGAGATCTTTCATGTGTAGTTTTCTCTGCAGTTTTTCCTTCAGGTCTTCTATCTCCATTTGTTCATTTGATAGTATGAGGAGATCATCCACGTATACGGCTACAATTAACCTGTCTTTTCCATTATTTCTTTGATACACACACGGGTCTGCCTTGGATTTTGTCAGTCCGTAGTCTTTCAGTATCCCGTTTAACCTTTTGTTCCAGGTTCTGCCACTTTGTTTCAGGCCGTACATGGCTTTCTGCAGCTTCCATACTTTGCCTTCGGGTTGCAGGCTCTTGTATTCTTCTAGCGGTTTCACGTAGATATCTTCCTCTAATTCACTGTTGAGGTATGCCGCCGTTACATCCATGTGTGAAATCTCGAGATTTTCTTTAGCTGCAAGTGCTAACAAGTATCTGATTGTGGAATATCTCACCACCGGGGAGTATGTGTCACTGTAGTCTATCCCGTGGGTTTGTGCACATCCTCGCACAACTAAACGAGCCTTGTATCTTGGCTTTTCCTTCTCGTTGGGCTTTGTCTTAAACACCCATTTCGCTGTTAGGAGTTTCTTATCCCTTGGTTGCTTTACATATTCCCAAGTTTCGTTCCGCTGTAAAGCTTCATACTCCTGGATCATTGCCTCTATCCACTCCTTCTTCTGCGGGCTTTCCATTGCTTCCTTTACGGTCATTGGATTTTCTTCTAGTTGTTCTATTGTGAAGTATGACACATATCCTTCCTTCGTTATGGGTTTCCATTTTCTCTGAGATCTTCTCAAGGGTTGTACTTCTTCCTGTTCATTTTCATTATCCTGGATTTCTTCCGCTTCCTCGAATACATCAGAAGATTCGTCTCCTTGTGACGACTGTTCTAGTTCATCAGGATTTTCTGATTCTGTTGAGTCGTTTTCATCTCCGTTCGTAACTTTAAAGTGGCTGGCTGGAGTTCTCTTTTCTTTCTCTTCTATTTTCATTTCTTGATCTTCGAAGAATACTACATCTCTACTTTCGCTGATCTTGTGGTTACTAGGATCTATTAATCTGTATCCTTTTGTATTCTCGCAGTATCCCATAAATAATAACTTCTTTGCTTTTGGATCCCATTTACCTCTTTTTTCTTTTGGGATGTGAGCTAATACCGGGCTGCCAAATAATCTCAAATGTCGTAAATCCGGTTTTCGTCCGGTCCATACTTCTTCAGGCGTTTTTCCGGTTATTGCCTTTGTAGGAGATCTATTTATTAGATACACGGCCGTAGATGTAGCTTCTGCCCAGTACGTCTTTGACAGTCCTGCGTCCAATAGCATCGCTCTTGCCTTTTCTACAATAGTCCTGTTTGCTCTTTCTGCCAGGCCGTTCTGTTGAGGCGAGTACGGGACTGAAGTTTGATGCACGATTCCATATTTCTCTGTGATTTCCTGGAACTTCTTGTTGATGAATTCTTTACCATTGTCGGTACGTATTGCCTTTATCCTTCGGCCAGTTTGGTTTTCGACTAAGACCTTAAATTTAGAGAAAATGTCAGCCGCTTCGTTTTTATTTTTCAAAAAATATACGAACATTTTTCTAGAGTGATCATCTACAAAAGTTAAAAAATATCGCGCGCCGCCTATGGAATTAACTGACATTGGGCCGCATATATCTGAGTGTATGAGCTCTAATGGGCAATTCGCGCGTTTATTACTACTTTTAAACGGTAACCTCGCTTGCTTACCTTTCACGCACGCTTCGCAACTTACGGAATTTATTTTAATGTCCTCTAAGCCTTCTGCTAAACCGTTCTTAAACAATGACATGCCTTTCCTGTTGAGGTGACCTAGTCTGCGGTGCCACATGTCGTCCTCTTTTTCCGTTGTTGTTGCGAACGCCTTCTCCTTTTTTGTGTCCAACACGTATACGCCCCCTCGGAGATATGCTGTGGCCTTGACCCTATTCGTCCTGTCCTTTATCGTACAGCCTTCCTTCCGGAACGTCACGATGTGCCCCTTTTCAACGATCTTACTCACTGATAGGAGGTTGGCCGTGAGATCAGGGACGTGTAGAACCTCTTCTACCGGGATGGCAGCTTCCTCTCCGTTGACGCTCAAATTCAAAGTTACTGTGCCCTTTGCAGCGGTCGTGAGCTTCTCTCCACTAGATATCATCACCGCGATGTTTGTGTCCTGTGCATCGTGTAGCCACTTCTTGTTGCCAGTCATGTGTGCTGAGGCACAGGAGTCCAAGAACCACTCAGGTTTGTCAACGGTGCCTTGCAATGTGGTAAAAGCACTATAGGACGTGTGACCTTCACTGTCGTCCCTTTTCTTGGATTTATACCTGCATTTAGCGGCAAAGTGTCCCGCCTTACCGCATGTGAAACACTTCCTTGGCTTTGCTTCTTTATGATTCGATGTGGCTGGCTTTGTATTTGACTTTGAGAGAAAAGCAGTTTCTTTGCTTTTACTACTTAACTCTGCCGGCGCCTTTACGTCCTGCAATATTTTGACTTTAACGGAATCGGACGTGATAGCAACGCCTGAGCCTTCCAGGCCCATTATCATTGGCTTGTATTCATCGGGGAGGCCAGATAGCATTAGTGCCGCGATCAATTCGTCTTTCACTTCAAAATTCAGCTCCTTTAGACGATGCGCGGTGTCCGATATGCGGTTCACATAACCTTCAGCAGTACTGAAATCTTCTAACCTGGAAGATATTAACGTCCTCAGTAATCCTACCTTCCTGCTTAGGCCGCAATCTTCGAAGGTGTCTCTCAATTTTGTCCACGCTTCCTTTGGCGTCGTCGTTCCCTGTATGTGACTGAAGTTCTGTTTCTCTACAGACAGTATGATCCTTGCCCTCGCCTTGGTCATTTTCTTCGTGTCGCCTGTATATTCAGAGTCTCCTTCCACGCAGCCCCATAGGTCCTCGCTTTGTAGGTATGCTTGCATGGCAAACTTCCAGCTCGCATAGTTTTCTCGTCCCGCAAGCTTCTCGATCTGCATGGCGTTGGTCGTGTCCATCTTTATTGCGCGGACACGTAGCTGGTAGGTTAGCTCACTTTCCGTCGAGTATTTCTCGGGCCTTTTTACGCGCTTCGGTGGATACTTTCTGGCCACCGGTGATCCCTCGTCTGTTACTTTTAACGGTGCGCAGTGGAAGCGTACTGGGCCCATAACCTGATGAATATATATGGATCACAAGAACGCACGTTATACATACGCACAGGAAACGAACGCAGAGCGGACAGTAAGAAGAAGCGCGAGTCGCGAGTCGCAACAGAGTGCGCGCGCATAGGTACAATAGGGCGCATTAGTGCGGGTACGCATGCCAAACAAAAATTTCGTTTCATATATAATCCCCAACAGGCTCGCTTCCACGCGCCTCTGAGCGTGTTAGCGAGACATTTAAACTTGCTAGTTGCGTCATTCCATACCTACTTATTCCAAGAGGTTTTGACGTAACACCTAAGAATTAAAAAAAATATGATAAATGCATTTTTAATTTTTCATTGTTTATACATACAGTATATAATTTATTTTTCAAGTTTGGAAAATTATATATGTGCATGTAATTTACCTGACAATATTCATCTAAAAATTTTACTTCGTCATCTGTTAATCTCTGTAAGTTACAATAATCTAAACATTGATTTATTTTTCCTGAGCCGTCTTTTAAAAGAGTGACTAGTTGATATACGGAATCAAAAATTGAATTCCATCTGTTATAACAACAAATAAATAAATAAGTTTTGCTTTGATATGATACATAATGCGTGTGTGTGAGAATAACATATGCATATTAAAAAATATGTATTAAGATATTTATTAAATTAAAATAAATACAAATAAATGAAAAATAGTAATAAAAAATCTTTTTACCTAGTGACAACGGGGGTTTTTAAATAAATGCCACAAATTTCTTTTATTTTATCTGCCACTTGAGTGGACTGATTTTGTTTGTTCCATAATTTAAATAATTTTGAAAATGTTAGCCTGTACTTCTTTTTATATAAGGCATTATTATTCAAAGCTTTTTCAGAATCTTTGGCTGCAACAAGATTAAGCGTGTGACTAACACACCTATGGTGTGGCGGAAGAGTAATGGAATCTTCTTCGTCAAAATCTCTTATTTCATCCGTGATTAACAAATCACTTAAATTATGGATTTCTATGTTAGTTTCCTCATTATTTTCTTCTTTTTCAAATTCTCTAACAAATTAAAAAAATTTTATTTATAAAAAATTAAATGCTCTTTTAAATTTAATTATGTATACAGGGTGTTACGGATAAGGTGTCTATCTGCTCGAATACAGGTAGAGCGGGTTAAATTGAAGAGAAAAGTTATGTACCATTGTGAAAAATCTCCAATAGTTATCGAGTAATTAATTAAAACGTCTGAGCGAATATGCACGAGAAAAGTGGTAGGCCAGACTCGGCGGATATTGAATGGCTTATTTGTTTAATCTCGTAGCGGTGAGGGACGAGCTGTGAGTATCATCTGAAGCTTGCCGCTCGCTGCGTGACAACTTTTTCCGGTGCGTCGCTCCACCTCCCGCCCACCGTTGCTACGAAACTAAACAAATAAGGCATTTAACGTGCTTACCGAGTCCGGCCTACTGCTTCTCGTGCGTTCATTTGCCCAGACGTTTTTATTTGTCACTCGAAAACTATTACAAATTTTACAAAATGGTACATAACTTTCTTTTTCAGTTTAACCTACCTGTATACGAGCGGATGGACACCTTATCTGTAACATCCTGTATAAAAATTATATAAAAATTACACACATATACAGGGTGAGTTATAACATTTGTCCACGAGCTCGTGAGAAGGTAGAACGGATCGAGATGAACAGAAAAGTCCTGAAACATTTTGCAATTTTCGCAATAGTTAACGAGAAAAAAATTATCGAAAATCGTCGTCTTTGCCCTGCCCACTGTCCAATTCGAGCGCGTAGCGAGATGTGACCGCACGGCGATCGATATTGCCAGGCGAGGGATGGGGACGCGTGATGCGGGAGCGGCGACGTAAACAACTCGCCGGCAACTGCGCGCTGTCCCCCCTCCCCCCCACGCCAGGCAATATCGATCGCCGGGCAG
>NW_011965993.1:0-9604 GCF_000949405.1 Vollenhovia emeryi | reverse complement strand
GGTGCACAGACTTTTTTTTTAAAAATGTGTTTTTTTGAGTTTTTAAAACATTCTAAACCCATTGGCAATGAAAACTGGAAAAAAATTTTTCGCATCGAAACAAAGCTTCCTCTATGAGGAAGCAAAAATTACTTAATTTACTAAGAAAAAGGAAAGAAAGATTAAATCCGTTGTATAAAAAACATGAATATGCCAAAAATTTAGAAAGAATAAGAGATCTTCGTCAAGATCCTATTTATAAAGAAAAGGAAAATTCAAAGAATCAACAAAGAATTTCAGAACTACGACACGATTTATTGTACACTAATCAAGAAAAAGAAAAAAATTTACAAAGATTAAAGAAAATTCGTTTAGATCCTTTATTTAATAAACGAGAAAATGAAAATAATTTAGAAAGAATAAAAAATTTACGTCAGGATATTATTTATAAAAAAAGAGAAAATGTAAAGAATTTAGAAAAAATTAGAATTTTACGAAAAAATTCTATACATATATAAAAATTGTGAAAAGAAAATGAATTTAGAAAGAATTTTGGAAAAACGGAAAGATCCATATTATAGGAACCAAGAATATGAAAAAAATACCAAAAGAATTAGGGAAATGCGAAAGGATTCGTTTTATATCGTTAATGATAGAAATTATAGGATCCAAGAAAATAAAAAAAATTCAAAAAGAATTAAGGAAATGCGAAAGGATTCTTTGTATATCGCTAATGAAAGAAATTACTTCAAGAAACATAAAAGATTATTAAGACTTGACGATTTTTATAATTTTCGAGAAAATTACATTAACTCAATTTATAAAAAAATTAATATCGGCGCTGAAGATAATGAATATTATCAAAATTTATTAATAATCAATTTTTAAAAAAATAGACAATATGGACCTGACATATTATGTTTTTGTTGTGACAATTTGTTTTTCCAAAAATCAGTAGAATTGTTCAATATTGAAAATTTACGAAATAAATTTAAAAAAATAAAAATTGATATAAATCAATTTACGAAAAAAATTGTAAATAATTACTCGAAATATTTATGCAAAACATGTAAGAAATATATCTTATTAGGAGTATTTCCAAAAACAGTATCTAATGAAGATTTAAGGTTTTCTAATCTGCCTAAAGTTGTAACAGAATTAACTCCAGTTGAAGAACGAATGGTCTCGCCGTATATTCCATTCATGTAAATAAAGGCATTGCAACCATTTGCTATTAATCCTCAGTTATCATTGAAAGGAAGTATAGTTAATATTCCGGTTGAAAGTAACGAAATGGTAAATGTTTTACCTAGAACCTTTGATGAAATGTCAACTATTCAAATAAAGCTGAAAAGGCATATGGAACACAAGTCAGATTATATGTATGAAACCATAAAACCTGCAAAAATTAGTGAGGCTTTAGAGTATTTAAAATATACACCTTTGTATATAAAAAACAATATAAAGATTGACGATGAATTTTTAAAAAAATATAATCGAAATTCAACTGAGGAATTGAAATTTATTGTCGATATTAATGACAAGAACGAAAGTTTTCATAATATAAAAAAAATTCCCTCTAATTTCGAAGAATTCGAGAATAATTCTGAATCCGAAGAATCGGTTTCTTATGAACAAGATGACGAGGTTCTTATTGTAGATAGGAATGAACAGATATCTACAAATATTAAAATAATTGCCCCGGGACAAGACAAAAATCCAGTTCCCTAGCACTTAATAGAAAATATCGATGAATTGTGCTTTCCAAAAATTTTTGGTGGAGAAATTTTAGATAAAAAAAATAAATTGACATATTCGCAAAGGATCAAATTTGAGGTCAGACACAGAGATAGAAGATCGTGTCAACCTACAAGGATCTTATTTATGGCAAAACAAAAATTAGAAAAAACAGTGTTATCGAATATAAATATTTGTTTGAGGAGAGTTAAGAGAAATGAAAATCTAACTTTGGAGAAAATTAGAGATACACAATTCATAAGCGATTCAATTCGTCATGACGATGGATACAAATTTTTGAAACAAGTTCGATCATCACCCTCATATTGGGAAAATAAGAAAAAGCACTTGTTAAGTATGATTAGACAATGTGGAGTACCGACGTTGTTTATCACGCTTTCTGCGTGTGAAGCAAAAAACATAGACTTAATAAAAATTTTATACAGAATCTCTAGAAATAAAAATATTAGTACATATCAGGCAATACATTTGGACATTGCAGAGAAAACAAAGTTGATAAGACAGGATCCTGTTACTTGTGTCAGATATCTAGAGGAAAGGTTCAAACAAATAATGTCAATTTTACAGAATGTAAATGGTCCATTTGGAATAAACTATGTGACTGATTATTTTCAAAGGCGAGAATTTCAGGCAAGAGGTACGGTTCACACACACAGTCTAGTATACTGTAATAAAGCTCCTATTTACGATGAGGAAAATGAGGACGGGAATAAAAAGATAATAGAGTGGATAGATAAAATTATAACATGTGAATTCGATGATAGGAATCCATTAATAAATTTTCAAAAACATCGACATAAGCCAACATGTTACAAAGGAAGGAAAAATAAATCAATTTGTAGGTTTAATATTCCAATGTTTGTGCTGAGAGAAACGATGATACTTAAACCATTAGAGGAAAATAAAAAAACAAAAAATGACAAAACCAATAGAAAAAAGTAACAGACATGATGCAATTTTTTTTTTAAAAATATAGTAGTTTCTTTTGAAGAAATGTTAGACCGATTAGAAATGGCAGAAAAGGAATATATTCAAACAATTAGAAGCACATTATCAAGAACTAAGATATTTTTGAAACGAAAAAATAATGAGGTTGCAATAAATGCATATAATAAAACTATATTGACTTTACTTGAATCAAATATGGATATTCAATTTGTTTTAGATCCATACAGTTGTGCCTCATATATGATTAATTATGTTACAAAAATCGATGCAGGTCTATCACGTTTATTAAGAGAGGCAGCAAAGGATTTGAAAAATGGTAATGTGAATATTAGGGAAAAGTTTAGAAAAATTGCTAATGTTTTTATTAATACGAGGGACGTCCAGAAAGTAAGGTTACAACAGGTGTGAAAAAAAAACAATGCATTATATTGTAATGAAATTTACAGGATATGTTTGAGAAAACATGTCTTTATTTTTCCACATAATCGCCGTCGAGGTCAACACATTTCTGAAGCCTGGGCACAAGCTTTTTGATGCCCTCGTCGAAGACGTTCCGCTCCACCTTTCGAAGCCACGTTTCCACTGCCTCTGTCACCTCCTTGTCACTTGAAAATTGCTGCCCACCCAAAAACTCCTTCAATTTAGTGAACAGATGATAATTTGAGGGCGCTAGATCCGGGGAGTAGGGGGGTGATTGACAACATCCCATCCAAACGACACACGAGCAGATTCTGATCTGAATCTGATCTGAATCTGCTCGTGTGTCGTTTGGATGGGATGTTGTCAATCACCCCCCTACTCCCCGGATCTAGCGCCCTCGGATTATCATCTGTTCACTAAATTGAAGGAGTTTTTGGGTGGGCAGCAATTTTCAAGTAACAAGGAGGTGACAGAGGCAGTGGAAACGTGGCTTCGAAAGGTGGAGCGGAACGTCTCCGACGAGGGCATCAAAAAGCTTGTGCCCAGGCTTCAGAAATGTGTTGACCTCGACGGCGATTATGTGGAAAAATAAAGACATGTTTTCTCAAACATATCCTGTAAATTTCATTACAATATAATGCATTGTTTTTTTTTCACACCTGTTGTAACCTTACTTTCTGGACGTCCCTCGTAGTAATACTATGTCTGCACAGGAAGCAGTATACCACGTCCTTGGTCTACCACTTTCATTGTGCAGTAGAGCTGTTGTTTACATTAACACTGCTCCGCAAAAAGAGCGCGTTCGAATGTTGAAAAATAGTAAACATTTAAAAAAACTGAATGTAGAATCAACAGATATATATTATAAAAATATAATCGAAAAGTATGAAAATCGAAATTATAAAAAATTTTCAAGTGTTTGTCTGGCTGAATTTGCAGCAAATTATGATGAGAAAAAGATTACATATAGCACTGATAGCGATGACGAATATGATGAAGAGATTGAGATTAAAGAAAGGAAAAAGCAGAAAGTTATTCGATTTCGAAGATATAAATTAAACCAGGATAGATATAATTATTTCAGAGAACAAGTTTTGCTATTTTGGCCATGGAAAAATGAAAGAGATGATGTAGATACACAAGATTGTGAAAACATTTATAGTAAAAATATTCATGTAATTGAAGAAAATAGAAATAAATTCTCAGTAATAGGTGACGTAGAACTTGACAATGCCTTGGTTCAAGCACAAAAAGATATAGATCAACAGACTATAGAGGATGAGGAGATTGAATCTTTCGGGAAAACAAAAATACGAAAAGATGAAGAAATAGACATATTTAGTCAAACAGGTTTAGCGAAATGCTCAAAAAACATTAAAAGGAGTATAAACAGTCCACCCCAAAAAAGCAAAGAAGAAATGATGAGCATACTTTGTAAATTAAATGATGAGCAAAGGGAAATTACAATGCATGTTTTGCATTGTTTTAAAAATGGGAGTTTACCTATTAGATTGTACATCAGCGGCTCAGCAGGTGTTGGAAAAAGTACAGTTTTAAAAGCGATTTATCAGGTGTTATTGAATTTCTTCGACGATACACCCGGTGAAAAGAAAAATTCGTTAAAAATATTATTATGTGCACCCTCTGGAAAAGCGTCATTTCTAATAGGTGGTACTACACTGCACACTGCTTTTGCATTACCAATAACACAATACGGAGGACAAATGCCAGAATTATCAGCAGATGTAGCAAATACAATTCGAGAGAACTTATTCGAATTAAAATTAATAATTATTGATGAAATATCAATGGTAGGTAGTACAATGTTTAGTCGAGTCGATACAAGATTAAGACAAATAATGGGTAATAATAGAAGCTTTGGGGGAGTGTCTGTTATAGTAGTCGGTGATCTTTATCAATTACCACCAGTTATGGATAATTCGATATACCTTTCCTCAAAATCTAGCATGTTAAGCATTTTTTCAGAGAACATTTTATGGAATGAATTTGATTTTTTTGAGTTGACAGAAATAATGAGACAAAAAGAGGATAAAACATTTATCGAGGCTCTTAATAACCTTGCAAGAGGCACAATGACTGACAATGATATTGCTCTTATTAAATCCAGAGAAACTACAGAGGAATATGTTCCAAAAGATGCAATTAGATTATATGGTGAAAATCGCTTGGTTGATAGTTTTAACAAAATAAAAATTAATTCAATAGATGGTGTAGCCTATGATTCTATAGCCAAAGATTCAATTTTAGGAAAAATAAGTAGTAAGTTGAGAAATAAGTTACTTACATCATTAAAAAATAAAAAAGAACAGAATGTGGAGGCTTGGATTACAAAATTACGTTAAAAATTGGTATCAATTACATGATAACTTCTAATATAGATGTAGAAGATGGTTTAGTTAACGGAGCTTGTGGGAAATTGCAGAAAATAACTTTAAAACCAGGTACAGATGAACCAATGAAAATATGGTTAGATTTCAATAATGATAGGATTGGTGTTGGACAAAGGAGATCATACATAAGGTATATGACTGAAAATAATTTTGAGATGTGTTTGGTTCCGCTCTCACAAGTCTCTATTGTATTGAACATTAATGAAAGAATGGGGTATCAAATCGTGAGACAACAATTTCCTATCACGCCAGCCGAGGCTATAACAATTCACAAAAGTCAAGGACAAACATACGAAAAAATGTGTATTGATTTAAGAGAAAGTTATCGTATGACAAGGCCAATGCTTTACGTAGCATTGAGTAGAGTAAAAAAATTATCAGAATTATACATTCTTGGTAGTTTTAGAGCTCCAAAGAAACCATCAACAAATAATAATTTAGAATTAGAAATTAAACGTCTAAAAGAAAAAAATTACTTAAATTGTCATATTCAAAAGTTATAAAGGGAAATCGTATAAAAATAATATACCAGAACGTAAGATCATTAAATAAAAATTTTATCAATATATCGAGTGATAAATGGTATAAACAAGCAGATTTATTAATTTTTTCAAAATCACAAACAATTGCAACTGATAATTTAATGTTAGAAGGATTTAATATTCTTTGCAGAACAGATGATAATGTTAAACGTTTACCGAAAGGAATTTATCAAAAAAGAGATGAATGGATTAATTGAGAAACATATCCAAAAAGATGAGATTATAAATGGGCAACATCGGCATATTGACTTGTTTCGCATAATCATAAATGAGGTTGAAATTATTACCGGTTATAAGTCTCCGACAGTAACTAGAACTATGTTTATACACGAATTGAGTAATATTTTAAGCAAGTCAATAGGTAATGAAAGAATTATAATAGGCGATTTTAATTATGACTCATATAATAAGGGAGGCTTTTTAGAAAGATATTTAAATAAAATACAATTAAAACGTGCACTTAACACAAAAATATTAACTACAAACTTCAACACGCAGATAGATGTAATATTCATATCGGAAGGAATATTGGATTATACTGCTGGAGTGTACGAAACATATTTTTCAGATCATAAACCAATTTACATTGGATTATTCGATGAGAACATGCTAGCATTATCAAAGTTAAAGATTTATCAAAAGTTCTAAAAAAAAATTTATCAGAAAAAGACAAAAGTAAATTCATAGACCAATCGATTAACGTAAGTTCTGTAAATACTAACATGACATTTGAGTTAGACAAGAAAGAAGATGTGAGATTAGATAACGAAATTGAATACAACGATGTAAAAGTATTGAATAAAAATACCCCAAAAAGTGTAATACCTATTTTAAAAAAACAAAAATCTATAACAAAAATGTTGTTAAGTCATATTGTGTAAAAAGTACAATAAATATCGCAAATCAGGGGATTAATTCACCGCCACAAACTTTAGAGGAAAATGTATTACAAGAAGATTCATGGTTAGATGATAGACCTTTAAATGAAATAATGAAGATAATTGAGAATAACACTACATTTAATCGAGTAGATGTACTTTTTATTATGGCTTTACATTGGATCGAACCGATTTTTGGCAGGGATGTTCAGATTGTTGGAGGGAGTGAATGCAATAATCACTGGCACTGTATTTTTTATGACAGTTTAAAACTTCATATATATGATAGTTTGTATTTTGACATAAACTCGTATGACTTACTTTGTTGGAACAGGAGTATATTAAAATAAGATATCCAAATTTAATCAAAACAGAAATAATATATGAAAAAGTTACAAAACAGCCAGACCTAAATTCTCGTGGGATATTTGCAGCAGCATTTGCAGTAACAATTGCATTAGGAGAAAATCCTTCTAATAAAAGATATTCGATAGATATGGTAAAAATGCGAAGGCACTGTCTAGAAATAATTAATCACAAAATATTAATGCCTTTCCCAGAAGAATAAGGGTTAAAGTAAGAATGCATATTTTTTATGATAATATAGCAAACTCATACTGAATAGAACATGTAAAGAAGAGAGAAAAACAAAAATATTGTGTATACCATTTCAAAGACAAAAAATCTGCAAACCTACATCAATTGAAATAGCAAAAAAATCATTCTAATATTGCAATAATGATGACCGTACAAGAATTAAAAAAAGACACTTTAATTATTAAAAAAAAAGAATGCGTCGAACATGATAATGTAAAACAAAGATCAATATGGTTATCTAAAAAATTAGAGAATAATAAATATTTATTATTTGATAAAGTTAATAGAAATTAGAGGAAATGGAATTTAAATTTTTGCAAATTACTTTCTCCCAGGTTTTGGTGTCCTTTAAAAGGAACACATAGTTATCATGATTTAAAGGTTTGTGGGTAGACCTTTTTATACGTTAATTTGGGTGGACTGGGTGGAAACCTTTTTTTTGCATATTCTTATAGCTTACCTCAAGAGCTTTCCAAAACAATATAATATAGTATATTTTCGTAAAGTACTTTCGGAGTTATGTGTGCTTTTGAATTGTTTTTGAGAAATGTATGTGGTTGCTGTAACTATCGCAAATTATGTTTAATAAAGATTTCGAAAAATTTAAAATTTCTATAACTCAGGAAATAATTAATTATATTTTAAAGAATTATATATGAAATTTTGTTAGAAAAAACTGAATAACAATATAATATATAATTATAAAAAAGTAAAGTAAAGTAAAGTGTGCAAATTATAAATTTGCACATGGCTTCCTCATGGAGGAAGCTTTATGAGCGACATCTAATTTTTTAGATGTTACTTGAAAGTGTGCAAATTAGAAATTTGCACATTGCTTCTTCATGATTAAGGCGAGTTAATTTGGAAATTTGCTCATTTCTTCATTATCATTAAAGTAGGCAAATTAGAAATTTGAAGATTACATCCATTGTTATGGCTTCCTCATAGAGGAAGCTTTAAGAGAGAGATCTAATTAGTACTATGTTTCTTGAAAGTATTCAAATTAGAAATTTGCATATTCTTATTTCACTCTTAAAGCTTACTCTATGAGGAAGCCATAACAATGGGAGCAATTTGAAAATTTTTAATTAGGAAAAAGGTAAATTAAAGTAAAGTGTGCATAATAGAAATTTGGAGATGGCTTTTTCATAGAGGAAGCTTTAAGAGTGAAATAAGAATATGCAAATTTCTAATTTGAATACTTTCAAGAAACAGTACTAAAATTAGATCTCTCTCTTAAAGCTTCCTCTATGAGGAAGCCATAACAATGGATGTAATCTTCAAATTTCTAATTTGCCTACTTTAATGATAATGAAGAAATGAGCAAATTTCCAAATTAACTCGCCTTAATCATGAAGAAACAATGTGCAAATTTCTAATTTGCACACTTTCAAGAAACATCTAAAAAAATTAGATGTCGCTCATAAAGCTTCCTCCATGAGGAAGCCATGTGTAAATTCATATTTTTTAATTTTTTTTAATCGATGTTTGTATAGTTGATTTATTCTTAATCTTCTTGATTTTTTCATCATCATTTTCAGATTCAGTAGATACAAGCTTTTGCGGCTTCTTTATATCTCTCTTTCCACTTGCTCTATCGTAAAATCTGAAACGACAAAGATGAATATAGATAAAGAAAAACAAGTGTTTAATGCATCATGTACATGTGGATTCAATAAAACTGAACACAAACTTTGCATGTTGCAAAGAATTTTGTTAAATTTTAAATTACTAATTTAAGAAAGTTGGCAAACGATCACGCGTGATATAGTAGGTGAGCTCTGATAACGGTGCCTGCCATCGTGTACTTATAGCAGAATATGCAGTATATGCGGAATAGACAAAAAACTTGTCATATCACTTTTATAAAATTTTGTCTGTTGATTTATGAGTTATTAAAAGATTTAGCGAATTATCGCGTAATAATTCACTATTATTCAAATAAGAACCCATGCAGATAGTAAAATCTGCTGGATGAGGGGATAAAGATTGCGAGGAGAAAGGAGGTTGGTGAAGGAAGACGGTGAGAGAAGTGACGGAAGTGAGATATTAAGGTGGAGTGTGAGGAAAG
>NW_011965992.1:10741-14727 GCF_000949405.1 Vollenhovia emeryi | reverse complement strand
TAATACTCGCAGACGGCATCAGCTTCAACTCGGTTAGCAGTCCCCGTAGGTATGCGGCTTCCTTAGCCGCCTCTGTTAGGCCCATATACTCCGCCTCCGTTGACGACAACGCCATCGTCTGTTGCTTTTGCGAGCTCCAGGAAATTGCAGCTTTCCCCAAGAAGAAAACATACCCTGAGAAAGACTTCCTATCCATCGGACATCCGCCCCACTCAGCATCAGACATGCCTGTAACAGAGATCCCGTTATTTCTTCGGTAACTCAATCCAAGGTTTCTTGTCCCCTTTAGGTATCGCAGAACACGCTTGGCTGCCTTCCACTGCTGTTCCTCAGGATGGCTAGAGAATTGTGCCAACTTTGCCACGGTATGACAAATATCCGGTCGGGTGGCTATGGCTAAATATAACAGAGCCCCAATGAGTTCGCGGTACGGCCATCTTCCTCTGCAACGTCCCTCGCTGTCACTCTCGGTCATCTTTAACTTGATTCCCAGCTCCAAGGGAATTGAAACAGGGTTACAATCTTCCATTCGGAAACGCCTTAACAGCTCTCGAACATATCCTTCCTGGGACAACGTAATGCCCTCATGATCTTGAGCAATCTTGATTCCAAGGCAGTAATCGACTGGACCAAAATCCTTAAGCTCAAAGTCTGTTTTTAGATCTCCCTTGACCTGCTGAACCCATCCTATATCTTGTGATGCTATCAGCAGATCATCAACATAGATAACAACGATCAGGTGGATATTCTTCCGTGTGGCATAGTATAAGCATGGCTCTCGTTGGACGGATTGAAGTCCTAACGTCTTCAACTTATCAGTCAACCTTTCATGCCATTTCCTTCCTGCCTGTTTTAGCCCGTATAATGCCTTCCGTAGCTTACAGACAGTTTCACCTGTCTCTATAGACTTTAGCATGGAAACTGCACGATCTCCGATCTTCGAGGTTTGTCCTTCTTCTTGAATCAGTCTCTTCAGCATTTTTGTTAACAGCTCCGGTAATTGCATAATGACTTCCTCATCAAGGTAGCCGTTCAGATATGCTGTAGTGATGTCAACTTGATGAATTCTTAATCCCAGCTCAACTGCCAATGCACATAGTAATCGAATGGTTTGCAATCTCGCTACTGGTGCAAAGGTGTGCATGTAGTCGACTCCATACCGTTGACTATACCCTTTTGCCACGAGCCTGGCTTTCTTTCGCTCGCTCTCGCCTCCTGGCCCGTATTTATTTGTCAACACAAAACGACATCCGACTACGTTCGCATTGCCGGGTCTCGTAACTATCTCCCACGTATCGTTCTTTACGAGACTTTTAACTTCGGAATAAATGGCGTCCTCCCATTCTTCCTTTTCTTCACTGGACATGGCTTCGTCCATAGATATCTCCGCGACTCCACAGAAATTTGTGAACACGTCGTCCTCGATTTCGTCTGGGTCAACCAGCTCCTCCTCTTCGGTGTCCACTGTTTGATAGACTTTCCTGGGTCGTCCACGGCCCCCAGTCCTCAGGATCCTGGGTCTACCAGGCCCTCTACGTTGAACAACCTTCGGGGTTGAGGTCTGAGCACCAGATGCGGGCGAATCCACACCTCTCTCCGGCGTCCTTATCTCCGGGGTAGGGCTCCGAATACTAGATGCCGGTGAATTCCTATTTGGCGTATTTACTGCTTTCTCTTCCTTGGCAATAGATTCGACATCGACTTCCGGTGTCCCTTCATTCATCATTTGCTCACCAACGAAATTCTTCGTGTCACGGGTCAAGTTGTCGGCGACTTCCTCGTCTATCTCTTTCCTTGACCGTTCCTCTGAGAACCTTACGTCTCGAGCTACGACGACTTTTCTCTCAGATGGTATCCATGCTCGATACCCTTTTGTGGCTCTCGGATATCCCACAAATATCCCTTCGCGTGATCTCGCAGCAAATTTTTCCTTTCTAGGATCTTTGTCTAAAACAAAAACCTTCTCTCCAAAGATTTTAAAGTGATTATACTTTAACTGCTCACCTGTCCACATTTCGTACGGGATCTTGCCATCCAGGGCACTGGTGGGACATCGATTTCTTATATAACAGGCCGTGGCAACGGCCTCTGCCCAAAACATCTGAGGTAGCCCAGACTGCAACAGCATGCACCTAGCCATCTCGACCAGTGTGCGATTCATCCGTTCGGCGATCCCATTCTGCTGTGGTGTGTACGGAACAGTGTACCGTGCTTCAATTCCGTGAGTCTTCAGAAGCACATCAAAAGCACCGTTGAGATATTCACGCCCGTTGTCGGATTGAATGTACTTTACACGACATCCTGTCTGGTTTTCCACGAGATTCCTGTAGGTGTTAAAAGCTTCAAGAACAGCACTTTTTCTCCTAAGCAGATACACCTCACAATATCTAGTGCTGTCATCGATGAAAGTAACGAAGAAGTGAGCGCCCCCTAACGACTCCACTCTCATTGGTCCTACGACATCCGAGTGCACCAGCTTCAACTTCTCCGTACATGGCGGGGTGCCTTTCGCAAAGGGGAGCGCAGTCATCTTTCCTATTAAACAAGTTTCGCATTTTCGCAACTCTTCAGCATCGACGGTTATCTTATCAGCAGGCCCCTTCTGTAAAACCTTGATGAGATCCTTGGCATTCAGATGCCCGAAACGCTCATGCCAGCGCCACATTTCATGATCCTTCGTCTGCACCGCCGTTGACGCATAATCCGTTGCCTCTCGAATATAATATAAATCGCCTCTTCGGTCGGCAATCATTCTTATCTCCCCGCTGGATTTCGTAATTACAGCATTATTCTTTGTAAACACTATCGAGTATCCTTGATCAGCAATCTTAGCAACTGAAATCAAATTCGATCTAAGATCTGGAACGTACAACGCATTTCGGAACTCAACCAACCTTTTTCCTTCGTCTGTCGCAGCAGAAATGGTCACAGCACCCTTCCCTTCAATCTTCGTGCTATCGCGATTCGCCAGGTTAATCTTTCCTCGCACCGACGTGACTAGGTTATCGAACCTATCTTCGTCACTACACAAGTGAGATGTGCATCCACTGTCCAAGATCCACGCACTTTGTCCCATTTGACACTCTCCAGTCATCGCTTCTTCACTATCGTGAACTTCCTCAACGGCAATTCCACTGAATACGGCAAAACTGTCATTTACTTTTTCCGTTTCACTAACGTTAGCAGACGCCTTAGAATCCTTATCATCTTTAACTTTCTTCGAGCACGCGTTCGCCTTATGACCAATCTCATGGCACTTAAAGCACTTGTACTTAAAGGCTCCATACTTCGATCCGCTTCGCTCACCCTTAAATTGTTTCTCAGATGATCTGTTCGATCCCTTCCCGGTCCTGCCAGCAATCATTGCCCCTTGAGTCTCTAGCGCGACTGACTGCCTCCTCGCCTCGCTTTCTTCTAAAATCTTGATCTTCAGTGCTTCCGGTTTCGGTAACGAATCACGTGACTCCATCGCGCAGCGAAAATTTTCATAGCTTGAGGGGAGGCTATACAGAAGCATAATCGCAAGCAAGTCTTCATTAATATCCACCTCCATATCACCTAGCTTATCGACAATGTCGAAAAATTTAGAGAGGTGTTCGCGGACATCCTCACCTTCCGGCAGACGCTGTAGCATTAAATGCTTAAGCAGGGTGGCCTTTCTTGCAGGGCCCTTGGAAGCAAATACAGATTCCAACTTTTCCCATACCTCTCGTGAGGTCACGCAGCCTTTAACTTGCTTGAGCTCCGACGCACTAATTGACAAAATTAAGTCGGATTTCGCCTTCCGATCTCCTGTCTCCCACGCAGCTATCGCTTCCGCTCCTGTGGATGGTTTAACCTTCTCTCCACTTACATAGCCCCACGCATCATTCTTAACGAGCAATGCCTCCACCTGCATCTTCCAGGTGTCGAAATTATCCTTCGTTAATAGCTCGATGCGGCTCGAATTCGGACCCGCCGCAAAAGCCATGACTACAGCGCGTGGT
>NW_011965992.1:5317-9701 GCF_000949405.1 Vollenhovia emeryi | reverse complement strand
GACAAAGCAGATAATTCATCAAGGATTAATTTAATTGACACAGATGGTAACAAATAAATTATTTACTATTATTTCTTGTACAAAAATTATTTAACAATGTAATAATATTTTTGTAAATTGCAATTTTAGGTGATATTGAAAAACTTAAAAATCAACCAAGGCCAACACGTGAAGTAGAAATAGAGTGGCTCAAAACGTTCACAAAACGAAGACAAATATTACAGCATACAGATAGTACAATACATAGCTACTTGGATTTATTTCCTTTTTTGCATTTTCAAGATGGAAAAGAATTGGTAAGTCTTTCTATGTATTGTTCAATGTATTAATGTATTTTGAATAAATAATTATATTAACACATTATTATATATAATTGTAGGTAAATACATATATTTATATTTTGAAAATTTTGTAGCCTTTTATTTTAATTAATTAACAGATCTTTGGCCTCGCACGCACGCACGCACGCACGCACGCACGCACGCACACACACACAGAAGATAAATCTTTTGGTGTTTTCTCTTGTCTTAATCTTATGCTACTAATTACAGGATCTGACGAAATTAAAAGATAATGCATAATATCTTCATTGGTAGGTTTTCGTGATTCCATTCTGCTGTGTTGAGCACGAGCTTTTCTAAAAATTTTATTACTTGCCTCTTGCGCTTCTTCCGAGAGGCAACCGATTGTCATACCGAAATGTTTAATTACATTACTACCGTGTAATAAAACCTTATGTACAGATGGTGGAATGTTATACCAAGGATACAAATTAACGCAAAGTTCAGCGGTATCCAGACAATATTTTTCAAATTTGTCGCAATCAATATTTTTCCCACATGCTAATACCTGTAAAATATTGGCCGTTTTATCAGATCTTTATTTAATCCAATAATTTCGGCTACTGTTTCAGCTTCTGCAAAAAAACAACGGGCAACATTCCCAGTATTTGTCGTACCTGCTCCTTGTTTTACAACATCTATAGTTAATGATAATTTAGATTTTAAATCTTTTTGAATAATTTTTTTTCTTTTAGCTTTTAAAATTTTATTTTCTCCTTTTACATAGCTCTTTTTAAAATCTAAATTATAAGAAATATGTAGTAAATATTCCATGAAGCGAATCCAACAGTGTAATGTCGAAAGACCGTATTTATAATTATCATCATTACTTGGAAGATTTTTATCCTCTAGATTATTTATATACTTCGGACTCACTCCACAAATGTTGCAACAGTTTGAGGATTTTTGTCCGGTTAAAACGTTACATATTTTACCGTCGATCATTGTGCATTGTATGTTGAAACTTACATTGAATACTAAATTTTCCACTGTAATGCATGAAGGATTAGATTGGTTAAAAATATCTGAATAAAATTTGTATTCATTAACTGTATTACAATCACTTTCTTTTATAAATTCGAACTTTACTGGTCGGCAATAATAAACTGAGTGTCATGGATAGCGCGTAGGGATACCTGGCAAGGAGGGCGCGCGCGGCGAGTGCGTGCGCCAGCGGCGTATGCGGGAGGAAGGTAGAGAGGGAGACGGGACTGAGGACTTGGGACCCGTCGTCCTGTGAGATAAGATAACGGATAATAAAGGTGTGTGAAATGAAAGCAAGTGAGTTTGAGCAAGGAGGAGTATATTCATTTGCCTGTCCCCCACATAAGTGGCGACCGTGACAGGATTCTTCTCAAAGAAAGTGGGGGATCGGAAGATTCGTGGTCTCACACACGAGCAGAGATGGACGTCATAAAGAAGCAGAAGAAAGTCCTTCGTATGGCTTTCACGAAGGCACTCAACGCGTTTCTGGCCAAGATGGAAAGCGACTGTGACAAAAAAGAAAAGTTGGTGGCCTTCCAGTTCCTTGAAACCAAGATGATGGAGCTGGACAGAGTGCACGCCGCATATAACCAGGAACTTTTCCGATCTGACCTGAGCGAAGACGACATCAACAAAGAACTAGAGTCGGATGACGGGTACAAGACTCATTATTTGTCGGCGAAGGTAGAAATAGAGAAGGTAATGTCACCGACGACGGAGATTGCGTCAGGAACAGCCCCGGCGAACGCAACAAAGACGTCAAAGCTACCGAAGCTGGAATTGCCGAAATTCACCGGCCTTATTAAGGACTGGCTTCCTTTCTGGGGTCAATTCAAAAAGATTAACGACGACCCGGCGATCAGCAAGGAGGATAAGATGCAGTACTTGCAGCAAGCAATGGTACCGGACTCGCGGGCGTACGAGCTGGTGAAGAGCTTCCCGCCTACAGGGGAAAACTACGACCAGGCGGTCACAAGCCTCAAAAATCGTTTCGGACGGGATGAAATCATCGTCGAACACTACGTGCGCGAGCTACTCGGTCTGGTGTTGCAGAATGCCGTGAAGGGAAATAAAAAACCGTCCCTCGCAGGCATATATGACAAGGTAGAGTGCTACATACGGGCGCTAGGAACTCTAGGCGTGACAACAGACAAATGTGCCGCTATGCTGTACCCTCTAGTCGAGTCGTCTTTACCGGAGGAGGTCTTAAGGGCATGGCAACGCAGCGGGCAGCGCGAGACCGGGGAAGCCGAAGGAACGAGAAGGACCACCAATCGCCTGGAAAAACTGCTCAAATTTTTGCAACTGGAGGTGGAGAACGAAGAGCGGATCGACATGGCGCTGACGGGATTTGGGCTATCAACGGACCAGGAGAAGGTAAAGAAACCGAAGAGCAAAACTGAGGCCTCGAAAGAAACCGCCAGCGCGAGCGTTCTCTTTGTAGCGAAAGATCAAAAGAAACCGGAATGTATTTTTTGTAAATCGAGTCACGACAGTACGAATTGCGAGACCGCGCGGAAATTAACGTTGGACGAGCGAAAAGAAGTAGTGAAAAAAGAAAACGCTTGTTTCAACTGTTTGAGGCGGGGCCATATTTCCGCGAGGTGTAAGCTTAAAACAAAATGCGACTGGTGTTCGAGACGCCACGTTCTTGTAATGTGCCCGGGGATCTTTCGGAAAGAGAACGTTCCGGTGGGCAAAACGGACGACGACGGAAAAAAGAAGATCGATGAGCATAACCTGGCTTCGAAACTCCTGAGGTTTGTTTACAAACATTGCGAGTAAAACTGTATTCCGCGGCGAGAGAAAAAATTGTAAGGGCTATCATCGACACAGCCTCGCAACGATCGTACATACGTACCGAGGTCGCTCGAGAGTTAGGTTACAGTCCGCTCACGGAATTAACAGTCGCTCATTCTTTGTTCGGCGGCGTCAGATCGGAAAGCGAGACGCACCAGGTGTTTCGGGTACGAGTAAGAGATTTAGAGGATTCATATGCATGCAACTTTTCGGCGTTGAATCAGGATGTCATTTGCGGCCCCATTGCGAGCGTTAAAAGGGAGGCGTGGGCCGACTTGCGAAACAAGAATATCAATTTAACGGACGTCGGGAACAAAAGAAGTACGATAGATATTCTCATCGGCGCAGATATAGCGGGTAAATTAATGACAGGTAGGAAACACGATCTAGAGAACGGTTTAACAGTGTTAGAGACGCATTTAGGCTGGACGGTGATGGGTAAGTTACCGAAAAAGATAAAAGATGATACCGCGACGATCATCTCGACAATGTTCGTGCAAGAGGCCAACGTATGTGATCTGTGGAATTTAGATACGATAGGTATTACAGATCCGATTGAAAAGGAAAGTAAAAAGGCAAGAGAATTACAAGCGCGAGAATATTTAAAACAAACGACCAACTTGAACGCGAATGGTCGGTACGAGGTGAGGTTGCCGTGGACAGAAAATCACGTGCCGGTATCTAGTAATTACGACATCGCGAGTAACAGATTGAAAAAGTGCATTGAAAGGTTAGAGTCGAGGAATCTGTTAGAAGCATATGACAACGTGTTCAAAGAATGGCTCGCGGAAGGTATCGTCGAACGAGTACCCGATGACGAGATGGAACAGTTGGGTCACTACTTACCACATCGCCCGGTAATAAAAAACAATAGTACTACCAAGATAAGACCGGTGTTCGACGCGTCGGCTTGCAAAACGGGTTCCCCATCTTTGAATCAATGTCTCGAAAAGGGCCCCAACCTAATGGAGCTAATACCGTCGTCCCTGAATAGGTTCCGCGAAAGGAAAATCGGAGTGGTATCCGATATAAAAAAGGCATTTTTGCAAATAGTCATAAACAAGCGAGACCGCGACTATCTTCGTTTTTTCTGGATGATAAACAACGAAAGGGTGGTCTTGCGTCATTGCAGAGTAGTTTTCGGACTAATTTGTACCCCAGTTTTGTTAGCGGCGATCATTGAATTACACTTGTCAACGTTATCAGAAAAGAACGACGAAAGGAAGGGAACAGCCGCGAAGTTAAAGGGCTCCTTTTAC
>NW_011965992.1:0-5217 GCF_000949405.1 Vollenhovia emeryi | reverse complement strand
CACAGAGAGAACGGTTTCTTTGGATTTAGTATTCCTATTTATTTGGTTGAAATTTGTTTCATTGAAACAATATATGCTTATACGAAACATTATATGTTTTGAATAAGAATTTTGTTGTTTTATTCAAACAACCTGTATTATTTGATAGAAAAAACACTATTGTTTGAAGTAATATCTTTCAATGAAATAATTATATTATTTGGCCAGGCGCTTATAAAGCTTCGGTGCTGCCACTAGATGGCCGCCGAACTCGTAAGTAAAATCGCGGCAGCTATGGTATATAAGCGACCGCATCAGCAGACGCAGTTTAAGCTGGTTTAAGCATTTAATGGTCTATTTTTTATTATGGCTGAACATAGTGTACTTCAGTGTTTATCTTTCTTCTTTTAATGAAGGGAAAATTCTAATGTAGAGGGAGAAAGATGTATGCATATACATTTGTTTCACATATTTTCTATCAAACGATAATGCTGTTTGAATGAAACAGCTAATATCGTTTAGATTAAAGAGAATATGCCTTTCGTTTCAAACAAATCTTTTATTTGAAGTAAAGCTATTTATTATTTGAAAGGTCAAATAATCATATTTGTTGAACCAACAATTGGTTTGTTTGGACTATTCCAAAAGATAAATTTCTTTGAATCTAATAAAATTTATTAAATTCAAAGAAACCGTTCTCTCTGTGTACGTAGATAATTCTGTCACGAGTGTAGATTCGGGAAAAGAATTGAAAAAATTCATGACAGAAGCGACGGCGATCATGGGGACGGGCGGCTTCGAGCTACGCGGGTGGGAAAGCTCGTGCGATTCTACGGAAAACGAGACAACGATGGTGTTGGGCCTTTTGTGGAACAAACAAAAGGATACGATATCGATCAATCCGGCGGTAGTAAATTTAGAAAAGCCAGACGTCATAACGAAAAGAAAAATTCTAGCCGCCGCACACAAAGTTTTTGACCCCATCGGTTTCACGTGCCCAACATCCTTGGCCCCAAAGATACTGCTCAAAGAATTGTGGACGGAAAAGAAGGACTGGGACGCGGAGGTTAGCAAAGATCAGGCCGGTAGGTTTGTAAATTGGTTGAACGATCTACATACATTGAACCAAATCGAAATTCCGCGGAGTCTTGGGAAAGGGAATTTAATGTTACATATTTTTTGCGATGCGAGTGGCTCGGCGTATGCCGCGGCAGTCTTCGCGAGAATCGAATGCGAAAACGAGATAAAGGTTAGACTTCTGAACGCGAGATCTCGCATAGCACCCGAACGAGCCACGATCCCACGTCTAGAATTAATGGCGGCCACGATAGCCATACGGCTCGCCACCGAGACGGCTAAGTCATTAACGCGAAAGATTTCCAGGGTAACGTATTGGTCAGATTCCACCACGGTATTGGCATGGATCAAACGCGACTTACAATGGGGGACGTTTGTGTGGAATAGAATTAGAGAAATACGCGCTTTTAGCAAACCAGAAGAATGGAACTACGTGCCGGGAGATCTGAATCCCGCCGACCTCCCATCACGCGGTTGTAGTCCCACGCAACTGATGCAATCGGAATGGTGGCTAGGTCCCTCATGGCTTTACAAGCCTGATACACATTGGCCCGTGATGGAAGGTAACTTCAGTGAAAAAGAGATAGAAAGCGAAAGGAAAAAATCGTCCTTGATTCACAGGATTAACGCGGAAGCCACTACATTTAGGGTCGGAGATTATTTTTCCTCGTACCAGAGACTAATAAGAGTTCTAGCCTGGATGAATAGATTTTTTGTAAATCGGAAAAAAGAAATCGCGCGAAAAAGAGAAGGAAACGGTAATCCGGAAACGCGCGACAAGCTATGTAGATCCTATTTAAACGAAGAAGAGAGGAAAAGCTTACGGTTATCATTTGCGGAAATAAGAGCGGCCGAATATAAATTACTCAAACATCTGCAAACGGTAATGTTTACAACCTCGTCCAAAGATAAGCTGTCGTCGTTTAAAACCATGAGAGATGGAAACGGCGTATACGTGTTGAAAACTAAAGTTTTCAATCGAATCGACGATCCTAATTTTTTGTGCCCTGTGCTCTTAGATAACAATCACGATATAATTCACATGATGATAAAAGAAGTACACGAGTCGATGGGACATGCGGGAACGCAGATAATTATGAATCATATACGCGAAAGATTTTGGATCATCTCGGTTCGAAAAGTAATAAAAGCAGTCATAGCGAAATGTGTAGTCTGCCAAAGACAGAGAGTAAAACGCATGGAGTGCGAAACCCCCCCGTTGCCCCCCGAACGCGTACGCGACGCGACAATTTTTGAAGTAGTAGGAATAGATTTCGCGGGGCCGTTAATTTTACGGGGTGGGGGGAAGGCATGGATTTGCATCTTCACATGCGCGGTGTACCGAGCAGTGCATTTTGAACTGGCTTCTGCGTTATCAACTCAAGGCTTCCTGGAATGCCTACGGCGATTTATAGCAAGACGCGGACGCCCGCGCTACGTATACAGTGACAACGGAACTAATTTTACCGGTGCCGCCAACGCGTTAAAAGGATTAGATTGGGAAAGAATCGCGAAACAGAGTGCGGTATCACAAATCGAATGGCGTTTTAATCCGCCAGCTGCACCGTGGTGGGGTGGCTGGTGGGAAAGGTTGATAGGAATCTTAAAAGCGTTATTGCGAAAGATGTTAGGAAAAGCAAGCCTCCCGTACGAGGATTTAAACACGATATTGTGCGACGCAGAAGCGATAATTAATACGCGCCCGTTAACATATTTATCGGAAGATCCCGAAGATCTCAGACCATTGTCGCCGTCAATGTTTTTACAAGAAAATCGGGAATACGGTGTTCCGGACTGCGATATGTTATACCGAACAAAATTAGAGGGAAAGTTCAAACATAGGCAGAAAATTCTAGAAGACCTTCGAAAAAGATTCCGAGTCGAATATTTAGGTCAACTTTCACTGAAAAACGGAAAGAAAGGAGAACGCCGGAAAATAAAAATCGGTGACATTGTATTGATAGGAGATGATACAAATAGACGCATTAGTTGGCCGCTTGCACGCGTGATGAATGCGATTCCGGGCCGCGATGGCCAAGAGCGAGTGTTCGTTCTAAAAACAGAGAAGGGATTATTTAAGAGAGCGGTACAAAGAGTTTACCCACTAGAAATCGCTCAAGACGAGTTTGAAAATTCTGCGAAGAATTTACGGGAGAAGGCGAGCGTTATCGGAAAATCTAGCGTTAAGACAAACAACTACAAAGCAACGAAGCGTCCTGATTGCGAACCTAGCGATGGCGAATCTAAGGATTGCGAACCAAAGATTGTAACCACGAGAAGTGGACGTGTCAGCCGGAAACCTGATTATTTTAATATTAACATATAGTTAAGATAAAGATCAACTCGAAAGAGAATCGGTTATTGTACCTGCGATTTTATTTTTTGGTAGAAAGAAGAGAAAAGTTCTGTTATTTTAAGGCCAAATCTACCTGTTTTCGTTATATTATAAGTTCCTAATTTTTAAATAGTTTGAGGTTAAGGGACATCTTTTCCAACAAAAGGGGGGGGAGGATGTCATGGATAGCGCGTAGGGATACCTGGCAAGGAGGGCGCGCGCGGCGAGTGCGTGCGCCGGCGGCGTATGCGGGAGGGAGGTAGAGAGGGAGACGGGACTGAGGACTTGGGACCCGTCGTCCTGTGAGATAAGATTAACGGATAATAAAGGTGTGTGAAACGAAAGCAAGTGAGTTTGAGCAAGGAGGAGTATATTCATTTGCCTGTCCCCCACACTGAGGAAGGTGTCTCGTTTTTCCATATAATATTACTGTTATCAGCCACCAATTGAATCGGGACAAAGCAAATTACAAACACTGCGCCATCAAAGGGGATTTCTTTTACAGCCTCATCATCATTATTATCAGTATAAATTGATTGATGACCCACTTTAAAATTATCAGTTTTTACAGACCACTTTTGTCTGGTGGTTTGCTGGCCAGAAGCACCATCCATACCCCACTTTCCATATAAAATTAACTTTTTATCGCGTATATCATGGAGATCTTTTTTATTTAATGTTAAGAGTATTCTCTCAGTAGTATGATGTAATAATGACTTAACATCGACACTTGCACCTAAGTCACTGACGTTTATACCTGTTGGATAGCAGTTTGCTCTTGCACTCTTAATACTAACATATGGAGGATATAATTTCCTTCCATGTAATTTCTCATTATATTTCCGGAGTTTCTCATATTTCGTTTTTGTTAATTCTAAATCAACATACATAGCTAAAATTTCATTATTGTCGATATTGTCAGTATTTTTATCCGTATCAGAATCATTATTACACTGATTATGCAAACATTCAGCAGCTTTCATAATTTCTTCAGCATTATATTTTGTTAGCAGTTCCTGTATACGTCTTTTCTTTGTTTTTTCTGAACCTTCCTTGTAAGATAAACGTGGTCTACCTCTTTTTCTTATCGTTTGTTCCTCTGCCAGAGGAACTTCTGATAAAACAGTTGATGAAGATGAGGAAATATTCGGAAACGACTGATTTGAATCGATATTAAATTTGACAATAAATTTTTTTTTAATCTCGTATATCTCTTTTGGAAAAGTTCTTTTTTATAGAAAACGGTCTTCCATTTCTTATTATAAGAAGGAAGAAAATTCTCGCGTAATTTAACTTCTATGTGTTCAAGTTGGCTTTCATTAAAATTATGTTCACATTTTAAGCTATTTACAATAATTTTTATTTTATTTGTATTTGTACCAATATAATTCCACACATATTCACATAAAATTTGATTTTTATTGCAAAATCCATTCTTTTACGTTACAAGAATAGCGTCTTTACCAGAACAAATTTACAAGAAAAATTTTTGTATTCTAAGACTGAGAACTTCAGACAAACGTTAATAAAGACAAGCGATTCAGAGACAATTCGCTAAATACGCTTCCGACGAGAGCGATCATCTACCGCAAAGCGATCATGTACAGAGAGCGATCTGCTATCAGATGCCCGTCGCGTCAGCCACATCGCGACAGCGGTGGTGGGGATAGAGTGAGGACGGCTCTATGTGCCATGCGCGCCTGCGCGTGCGCACGCACGCATTCCCACTGATCGACGGTAAAATATGTAACGTTTTAACCGGACAAAAATCCTCAAACTGTTGCAACATTTGTGGAGTGAGTCCGAAGTATATAAATAATCTAGAG
>NW_011965991.1:0-9565 GCF_000949405.1 Vollenhovia emeryi | reverse complement strand
TGTATATTAAGAAAATTTTTCACACCATCCCCAACGGTGACGGCTCACATTGCTTAAATGTTATCTATACCATCACATTCGTCAATTTAAATTGTTTTATATAGGAGCCTTATTTATGTTATCTATTTATGTTTCATTCGAATTCAATAGGTCATAATATGCGCCCTCCTACCAGGTGACCCGATCGTTCTTTATCATTGATGTCACAATCACCTTTTTCGAATCATTCAAACCACTGTCTACATCTTCTCTCTGATGGAGCCGATCGAGTCATCATAAGTTTCCGCAAGTAATCGATGAGATTCAGCTGCACTTTTTTTAAATCAAAATAATGAAGAAACAACTTGTTGCGATCCATTTCTATTTCGATTAAAAATTTATAATTTTGTACACAAAGAATGACGTCTGTTTACTGAATTTCGTTGAAATATAATATGTCGGACCTTCGGATTATAAAGATCACTTAGAGGAATTAGGAATCAAAGGTAGAAGAGCAGCAAATAGAGTTTGGGGACTAGGAGAGAGGATCTGCAAAGATGATTTCGCGAGGAGAGGGATGTTGTTTATCTATTTAGTTAGAAGTATTATGTCATATGGAGTCGAGTTATGGGGATGGGAAGAGAGGAAGAATCTGGAAAAAGTAATGATGGATTATGTTAGATGGATTTTCAAATTAGATTTCTGCACACCGAGGTATCTGATAACTAGAGAGTTGGAATTGAGTAAATTAAAAATTGGTTGGGGTATATGTGCGAGGAGATATGAGGAGAAAATAAGGGAAATGGAAGATCATAGGTGGATAAAGATATGTTGGAAAGAAAAACAGAAAGAAGGATGGTCAGACCTATATGGTAGAGAAAGAGAGGCATATTATAATAGAAATGGGTGGGGTATTGTGGCAGTTGATAGCATGGCAAGGGAGGAGAGAAATTTGAGGAAAGAATTGGTTGAGAGAGAAAGGGACACACAGAGGCAATGGGAAGAAGGGAGAATTAGAGTAGCGAAATATAACAAAAGATACAGAGAAAATTATAGGGTAGATGAAAGACCGAAATACTTGGAAGGAGACAATTTAGAGAGGTTAGGGAAAGGAATGGAAATTAGAGCGATGATAAGACTAAGATGCGGAAATATGGAGGAAGATAATAGGTATTGGTTGAGCGAGGAGGATGAAAGAAGAATATGTGTATTTTGTAAAGAAGGAAAGGATAATCTAGAACATTATGTAACGGATTGTAAAATAACGACGGAATGGTTTATAGAGATGGGTAATAGCGTGGAAGAGAAATTGGAGAGACTGTATAATGATGTAGCAGATGATAATAAGGGAAAAGTATTATGTAAAATATGGAAGGAAAAGGAAAGGATTAAAAGGATAACTTGTCAAGGGCAGGGAAATGGAAGTTCGGCGTCACAAATTGTGATATAATTGTGATAATAAATAAATAGATGTTAAAAGCGGCGATAAGTAGATATAGTATAGATAGATAGATTTAGGAGCGGATAGGATAATAGGTAGATAGCGAATATTATAATAATAGAGTAGTGAGGAGTGGATGTATGAATGAGTTAAGATTTTATTGTAAACCAAGTCCCACTTTCTGGCTGTAAGCTTAAGTGAATAAAAGCTGATTGATTTGAATATGTCGGACCTTCAAAATGTCTCATGTCATAGCTGTTTATGCTCTTGACTTTGTGAACCTCCTAATACATATTTAATAAATTCATGAATATTATACATGTTAAAATAGGATTGAACTATTGACAAGGAATTAATAGGGAAAAGTTCACAGGTCACAGACAAAGTAGCGAGGCATGCTATACATTATACTGCATACTGTACATCAGTAATTTTTAATAATTCAATTACTGAACTTTATTCAGTATATTTTTCGTTTTCTGTTATATTTCTGTAAGGGTAAAGTTATATAGGAAGTATAAAAGTTTAGATTGTACTGTTCTAAAACAACTGTCTAAATATTTGGGACTCTTTGCGTGCAGATAGAGCTGACTGAACTGAGTCAAAAAGTCTTATACTATTTTGTAATTTTCGCAATAGTTAACGAATTATTAAGAATCACTGTCTTATCTCGGTCTACCGCTCAATTTAAGCGCGTGGCAAGGTGCAACCATTCCCAACGTTGCTATAAGTGTGTGAGGAGTTTAGTACACGTAGCTGTTGACATTTTTAAGAATATCTGCATACAAAAAGGGTTCTAAATATCTAGAGACGCCTTGTATATATTTTGAAATTAAATACTTTTTGAAAACTAGTACGTATCCTAGCGAGAGGGAGGTCCAGGTTCAAACCCTAACCGAGGTGATATATTTTCGCAATAAACTTAGAATAAAATATTTAGACACTGCCACCCTGTCACGAAATGACAGGGTGGCAGTGTCTAAATGTTAGGACTATAGGAATATCAAATTATTTGCCATTCGTGTTTTCTGTAATATAAAGCTATTATTATTTCAGGTGTTTCTGTCTTAGGGAAGTTTATATGTACATGAAAGATCGCGATTTATTAATTTACGTCATTAATTCGTGATTTGTTTGTCAAATAACTTCTTACCGTATATCATTAGCATAAATTGACTACTATGTGTATTACTTATCAAAATAAATAAATGAGTTTCTTCTTTCTTGAAGCTTTAAATTCTAATATACAATTTGATTTATTTACCGTTTTAGAAATACCATAAGAAAATGCTCGACTTTTACTTAACGTAGAGGAATGACTGAAGGGGATGAATGATATTCACCAGGCAATAGTGTATTTTTTAGGGTTGACAAGTAGTAAAATTTTAGATTGTACTATCATGAGACAGTTCCACAGTTGTTGCGCGACAGTAATTGTTAACGGAAAATTTTTATTATTATACATATACAGGGTGTTAGACTTGTTAGTAGCCAAACTAAAAATTACGGTAGATTCCCAGACAGCACACATATCTAAAAGACATCATAAAGACGTCTTTAAGACGTCTTTTAGACTTAAAGAAGTCTTAAAGCTGCATGTCTTTTTAGACATGGTGTGCTGTCTGGGTTGGGTTACTCTCACGCATCGAGTGACGAGCGACGTCACTACACCTCTCGCTACCGCGTCCTAGGAGATATAAACAAATAAACCATTTTGCATGCCTGCCGGGTCTGGCCTTCTGCTCCTTGTACGCTCATTCGCCAAGACGTTTTTATGAATTACACGATAACTATTGCTAATTTTGCACAGGTACATGACTTTTCTTCTGAATTTAACCCAATCTACCACAATTTTTAGTTTGGCTACTAACGAGTCTGAAAACCTGCATATAAATTTTGAAATTAAAGAATTTTTGAAAACTAATACATATCAATTTATATTGAATATGAAAGCTTTCATAAAAAACCCCATTTTTAAATCAATTTTGATTTATGGTAAAAGATACAAATTAGAAAAAAATATATTTGGTTTTTGAGTTATCATCGAGATTAAACATATTATCCGTGTGCGAGTGCGTACGTGCGCGCGTGAGTGTGTGTATTTATCGAAGAAATATACTTCATCGAAGATAATAGAATTATCTTCGAGTGAGTTTCTTCCCAAGCTTGACGTTTATTATTGGCAACACATAATAAATTTGAACAGAAAAGTAGATACAAATTTATTTTGAAAAATTAAATAGTTAACTGTTACAATTAGAAGCAACAAATCAAGAACGCTTACATATTTTAATCAAATTAGCATAATACGACATACTGTTACGTTAGGAAAATTAATTAAGGAAAGGTCACAAGGCGTCATCCGGAAAAATTTGACGTACATGTATGTACATCCTCTAAACGCGGAATTGAATAAATAAATTTGAATTACACACTTAATACAACAGAAGCTTAACAATACAGCATAATGATATAACAATCGTCTATAAATTGTAAGACTTACATTTCAATAGTCATTTGAGGCGGTGTCTTCATACAGAGTGGTTTTTCATTTAAGTAGCAGAATTATTTTTCTTAGCCGAACTCGCACGATATTACAGTGATATTACCAATATCAAGATCAGGTACAGTTAACAGTACAAGTAAAAAAGTAGGTATATAAAATACTTATACAATACTATTCTCTAGATTATCCGAGAAAATAATCGAAACCATGGATGATAAAGAATCTTGTAATTCGTGGAACGGTATAGACTCCGGCGAGGAGATTGTTATTTCTGGTATATCTGGAAGATTTCCGGATTCAGATAATATGAATCAGTTACAAAAAAATTTATTTAATAAACGTGAACTTATTAGAGCAGATCATGGGCGATGGCTGACAGGTGAATAATTTGTATGCACTACAGTTCTGCAACCATGCCTGATTGACGAATGAAAGATATGTCAGAATTAGACAAAAATCTAATCTAATTAACAATTATGAATTACAATTACAATATCATTTTTAATCGTTATTGGTTGCAAACAATTAAGTGAGATAATCGCGAAAAATAATTGTTTACGTTAAAATGGCTAGACTAATTAATTCATTGTAGAAATACTACTGTTTGTTTAGTTTGTTCAGATAAATTAATGTTTTAACAATCAACAGTATATCTTCTAGATTTTAAGTGTTTTTATTAATAAAGGACTCTTTACATTTTTATTATTATTTAAAAACAATTTTTTAGGACTTATACAATAATGTACAAAATATATTTCTTTTCGCCAAGTTTTTTAATAATGTCTTGAATCAAGACCGATATGTATCCAACAATTAAGTTAGAAAAGGCCATCTTTTAATAAAATATTTATTTGTATTGAATTTGTTTGCATTATATCTTTGTTAAATAAGTATTAAAAAATTTGTCTCGTTATATTATTATTCCTTTATTTCTTTCGATAAAATTTTATGTTCGATTGTTTGGATATAACATTTCAAGAATTCTATTAGAAGTTACAAAAATTCAAGCAGCATATACATATAAAATTATTTTTCAACTCAACAAACTTATTTTTATATCATAAAAAGGTCTGAATAGTTGCAATATAATTGTGAAAAGTATCTACGAGGGCGGTTCAAATATGATGATAGCTGGGTCCCTTACGAACAGTGTGGCATAGTTTTCGTCGCGAACGCACGTTTCACGCGCGTGATACGACCATGAGTGAACGTCAAGTGCCGACCGCCGTTGCGCAACGTATTGTCATTCGTTTTTTGGTGTGGGAAGGCGTTAAAAACACGGAAATTCTTCGGCGTTTGCGAAATCAGTTCGGTAGTGAGTGCCTGAGTAGGTCTGCTGTGTTTAAATGGGCCAAAGCGTTCAAAGATGGCCGCGAAACCGTCGAGAATGAGCCGCATGATCGTCGACCGCGAACCAGCATCGCACCAGACAACATTCTGGGACCGGCGGGGAGTGCTGTACGTTGACTTCCTGCGCACACAACGTTCCATCAATGCTGCATACTACTCTAACCTTCTGAAAACACACGTGAAACCCGCTTATCGCTCGAAACGGAGGAGCATTCCAGCGCGAAGTGCGATTCTTCTCCAGGATAACGCGCGCCCTCATACCGCGCGTCTCACGCTCGATACAATATCAGAATTGAGGTGGGAGGTACTAGAACACCCGCCCTACAGTCCGGATTTATCACCCTGCGACTACCACATGTTTGAACCACTGAAAGAAACCCTCGGAGGTCAAAGATTCAACACCGACGACGAGGTAGAGGAGTTCGTGCGCACATGGCTGTCCAAGTTGCCCAAGGAATTCTTCGATACCGGCATCAAAAAGCTTCCGGAGAGGTGGCAAGAATGTGTAACTAGTGAGGGGAATTACCTAGAAAAACTGTAAATTTTTGTAAATATTTTCGATAATAAATAAATGTGTCAGAGCGTTTGTCTCGATCATATTTGAACCGCCCTCGTAAAAAGCGGAATTGATATACTAGTGATACGGCCTAATATATACATATGTATATTGTATATACATATATTAATAATAATAATTAAAAACATTTAGGACCGATTTTTCTAATTTCTTAATCAATTTTACCCAACAGATAGCATATCTTCGTCTTTTTTCCAGAGAGGTTAAAAAAGATAAAAATATGCTATTCGTCGGGTAAATACATTTACTAAGAAGTTGAAACAATCAGCCCTTACAATATTATTTTATAAATATCAGAAATAAGAAATACACATATGTGAACATATATCAGATTTCTTTCAGATATCATAAATAAGGACTCCATATGTTAACATGTATCAGATCTGTTTCAGATATCATAAATAAGAACTCAATATGTTGATATAATTTAGGTATCTTAAAGACGTTCAATTTGAGAAATATCCTTTAGACATAATTTTCATGATATCTTTTTGTTTTCAAAAAAACGGCGCATTAGATAACATTCTGATATATTTACATGATCTTTTAGAAACCTATCTAAGTTAACAGGTTCAGAAATGCGATATCTTTTAGAAATCGTTTTCATTTAACATATTGTTTTCTGGGAACGTTCACTTAAAATAATTAACGTCCAATTCTGACTTTCGTTTCTGCAATAACATTACAGTATAATACACATGTTAAAAAATGTACTTTAATTAAAATTTCATATAAGAAAGTGTGAGCATTTTTGTGTGAAATTGTACACTTTGTTAGAACATCCGGATCTACCAAGACGTATGGGAGTAATTAATAATGTGAAAAAGTTTGATGCGGATTTCTTCGACTTTTCTTTTGAGCAAGCGCAAACATGTGTACCTGAAATAAAAATATTATTGGGACATTCTTATGAGGCAATTATTGATGCGGGGATCAATCCGAAGCAATTGCGAGGAAAAAATACCGCCGTGATCATAGCGAACTCCTTCTGTGAAACGCAACTTAACTTTATGTATACGGATCTTAAGGTAAAGAAAGTTATTGATAAGTATACCAGGAATAAATTATTATAAATTAATATATAGAAATTCATATGTTTGTATCACTCAAGTCCGAAAACGTGTAAAATTGTTAATTTTCTGTAATTAGCTAAATGGTCTGAATGTTACTGGATGTTCAAAATCTTCATTGGCAAACATGATTTCGCACCATTTTGACCTGAAAGGACTATCACTAGTAGTCGATACAGCATGCAGCTCTAGTCTTTATGCCATAAACATTGGTTATCGTTGTATTATGTCGGGCCAATGCGAAGATGCGATAATTGGAGCTGCACAAATAAATATTAATTCAATTATAAATATGCAATTCCTTCGTCTTGGTACTTTTACTGATATTTTAATTTTATAATACATTAAGTACAAAAATTAAATAATTATATATATCTCTTTTAAAATAATAAATAAAATTTAACAGACTATGTAATTTCATTAAAAACATTTGTAATACTAGTAAATAATTAACCAATGTAGAAAAATTAATAAACGATACGACTAGCAAATTTTAATTATAGAAATTTATTGTGAGAAATATATTACCTCAGCCAGGGTTTGAACCAGGACCTCCCTACACACTGAGGCATGTCAGTGGTCGAATTGGTGAGACGCTCGCTTAGAGTGTAGGGAGGTCCAGGTTCAAACCCTGGCGGAGATAATATTTCTCGCAATAAATTTTTCTAATTAGAATTTGCCAAAAATCTATATCCTTGTTTTATTTTTACATTTGTGTTTTTCAGGTGTTTTGTCACCCAATGGTGAATCCAGACCTTTCGATAAAGCTGCAAACGGTTATGTACGCAGCGAAACGGTGTCAGTGATATATCTTCAAAAAGCAAAGAATGCGAAAAGGATTTACGCTATAATTCCGCATATTAAAACAAACTGCGATGGTTATAAAGAAGAAGGAATAACATATCCGTCGTCCCAGATGCAAACTACTTTGCTATCTGAATTTTATGATGAGTGCGGAATACCGACATCTTGCGTCGATTACATTGAAGCACATGGTACTGGTACCAAAGTCGGCGATCCTCAGGAAGGCAATGCTCTTCATAAGGTTTTTTGCAAGAATAGAGAAACTCCTTTAATGATTGGCTCCGTAAAATCCAATCTTGGTCATGCTGAAGTTGCAAGTGGTTTTACTCAGCTTGCTAAGGTAAAATAAATGGTTTACGCATTTATTCATTATGTTTCAAATTTAACTTAATTAAATAATAATAAATTAACTTATAATTAATTCATTAATTGTATTTCATTAATTGTATTTAATTGTTTTTAAAGGTAATAATTGCATTCGAAACCGGTATGGTTCCACCACATATCAATTATACATCACCACGAGATGATATAGACAGCATAAAAAATGGAGCTATCTGTGTCGTTACAAATCCAATGCCACTTAAAAATGGTTACATAGGTATTAATTCTTTCGGTTTCGGGGGAGCTAATGCTCACATGTTAGTAAAGTGGAACCCCAAACAAAAACTTGACAATAATGCGCCTAATGATGGCCTGCCAAGACTTGTAATATTATCTGGACGCACCAAAGACGCAGTAAACTTGTTCTTAAACGATGTTAGTAAACATTTAAAAAGTAATTTTAATGTCAATTTGAGTAATTAAACATTATGTAATACATTTTGTTTTAAAATATTTTTGACCGTAGGCTGCTAATTATCCGAAAAATATAGAATATATCCGGTTACTGCATGATATTCATGCGGATAATATAGACGGTCACTCATGGAGAGGATTTACCATATTGAATACTTTGCGACAAGATTCAATAAAGGAAATTCAAAATTGTGAAAATGTGAAGAGACCTGTTTGGTTTATATTTTCTGCTTTAGGCTCGCAATGGCCAGGAATGGGTATATATTTTTAATATATTTAGTTAAGAATATGTTTAACATTCCGTCCTTTACGGTGGTATTTAAATAATAGACGATATAATTTTTTTTACCAATATCAGGTCAAAACTTATTAAAATTGCATGTCTTTGCAAATGCCATAAGAATGTGCGATGTTGCTTTAAAACCATATGGTATAAGCGTCACGAATATTTTGACAACAACAGACGAAAAAGTGTACAAAGACGCATTAAACACATTTGTTGGGATCGTTGCTATTCAGGTAAGATTATATTGTACTTTGAAACTATTAAATAGTGTTCAGTGATAAAGTAAGGAACAAAAGGAATATTCATGTAATGAATATTCTTTCTGTCATTTCATAAACACATACGTGGCTTTTATTTTGAGCTGGAAAACAACATATTATCAACTCATGCAAATCAGAAGGGGACACTTCCGACCCTTTCCTTGTATAATTCCATGTAACTATATTTATCTCATAGCACTTAAATGGCTTCTTAGAAATAAATTTTCCAAAATGATTACAGCTATAAAATTATTTGTCTAAATTTACAGATTGGTATAGTAGAACTTTTAACATCATTAGGAATTATTCCGGATTATATGATTAGCCACTCTGCTGGTGAACTTGGTTGCGCGTACGCGGATGGATGTCTTACTATTGAACAAGCTATTTTAGCAGCATATTTTACTGGTTTGACGTGTATCGAAGAAACAATCATTCGCAGTTCTACGGCAATTATCAATCTCAATTACGAGTGTCTCAAAAGCATATGTCCT
>NW_011965990.1:3857-9560 GCF_000949405.1 Vollenhovia emeryi | reverse complement strand
TGGTCAATTGCAACGTGGCCAATCGGGACCGTGGTCAATGGCAACGTGGTCAATCGGGACTGTGGTCAATCGGGACCGTGGTCAATTGCAACGTGGTCAATCGGGACCGTGGCCATTCGGGACCGTGGTCAATTTCAACGTGGTCAATCGGGACCGTGGTCAATTGCAACGTGGTCAATCGGGACCGTGGTCAATCGGGACCGTGGTCAATCGGGACCGTGGTCAATTGCAACGTGGTCAATCGGGACCGTGGTCAATTGCAACGTGGTCAATCGGGACCGTGGTCAATTGCAACGTGGTCAAGTGAAAAGTCAAGTGAAAATGCTGGTTTGGTCGACGACGACGACGACGACCGGGACGAAGACGACGACAAAGACGTTTCTTAATCTAAAATTTAACAAATCTGACTTTTGCATTGCAATATCTCCACTCCTGGAGCACGTAGGAGAAAAGTAAAAACACTTTTATTATGCAAATCGTACCCAAGCTATCGATTAAGCGCAGTCTCAATTTCGTCGGATCAGCCGTTGTTGAGATCCGAAAATCTGAGGGCCCGTCAACTCGTGCACTCGCGTAAACTTACACGGTCGGTCTCGCTCGCGTGTACTAGCTACGCTTACACTTGGCGCGAGACACTACCGTGTCTCGTGATCCTTTTCTGAAGATTGAGATATCTCCATTGCTTGAAGTTTTTAACTGTATAAATATATATCAGAGTCAAATTTATTACAATGTGGACATCCATAAAGCATTAACAATTGTGCATAATAAATACCAAAATAAACTAAAATTAAATAAAATTCTGTAAAAATAAATGCAAAATTGTAATAAAAAGTGAAAATGCAACACTTACCTACTATATCTTATCTTCGTAGAACCAGAAGTTTCTAGTAGGAATATTCTATTAGGAATATTTGTTCAGGATCGCAGAAAAAGCATTTGAAACGTGCTTGTACACGACTCCTATATCCGTGGAAACACGGCTTCCATACGTGAAAAGAACTTCTCTTTTACTTTTTTATCTCTCTTTACACTGGAACGAAATCGAATGCACAAGAGCAAATCGTAGTTAAGCACCATATTCAACACTTCTTGTCATATGTTAAATGTTTTTTTGCTACATAATGAATTATAAACCAAAATTTCCGTTAAATCACGGGCGGCACACGCAGTCGATCACTCACTTCAACGATTAAGGGTCAAAGCACAAAGCAACGTAATAGCTTACGATAAAGACGCAAGCGTAAACGTAGATAACGCACAAGCTTTGGCGTAAATGTAACGTCATATGTAATTGGAGGTAAGTATGACATACGCCAAAGCTTGTGCGCTAATCTACGTTTACACTTACGTCTTTTTCGTAAGCTATTATGGTGCTGTGTGCTCTAATCCTACACACGAAACGTTGCGATCACACGACACGCACGAGCCTGTCAACACCGGTCGTTGCTAACCGTTCGCAAAAAACAATTGTAGACGTGTTCCGAAACTAACATCGATAGGGTCACATAAGCAGTGATGCCATACTTTGATGCCAACGGACATTGCAAAGGAAGCGAACAATCTGGATCCATCAGAGATCCAGAAGAGGTATCGAGCTAAAGACGTGACGACGACGTCGACGTCGACGACAACGGTTTCGCCGACTCAGACTGACACTCACGTGGATGAGACTTCGAGTAGAAAGTCAAAAGTCCTGCCTACCTCATCGACGCCTACGGTAACGGAGAACGGGAAACGCACGTCCGGCGAGAGATCGCCGGAAGTCAGAGCGCGTAATTTATCGGACAAGTCGAAAGACAAGGACGATGTGTTGCCGATCATGCATCTGTACAACACGTCGGACATCTTCAACGGCAGCAGGTCGATGGACGGGTTAGCTCGCGGCACAGAACGACCGCGGGTAGTGCGGGTAGCAGTGATACCAAATTGAGGACGGGATCGTAAAGCTGTGTTCCAATGGCCGCGTTCAGCAGACACTACTGTTGAGTGAGCGCTCAGTGTGATTGGTTAAGGGCAACTTTCACCAAGCTCCGGTTAACGTAACCGATCTAGTAACATGCGAGATTGCAAAGCTGATGTCAGAGATCAATCCACATATTGTCTCCGGTATCAGCTTCAGTTGCAATCCTGCATGTTACTAGACCGGTTGGGTTAACCGGAGCTTGGTGAAAGTTGCCCTAATACTTTTAGATCCAGCCAATCATATTAAGAAATCATTGAGCGCTCACTCAACAGTTGTGCCTGCTGAACGTGGCTAATATTCACTGCTAGTGAATAACGGAACGCACCCTGAACTGTAAAGTGTCGATTATGGAGAATGTATAAGGAGACCGAACTAGGTCTGGATCATCGTCACCGAACGTGGGCCGACATTTTTGCCATCCAGTGAATCAAAATTTTGCTACGTGTAGCGCTGGCGTCGCCTTACGCGATTAAGAATTCGCTCATGAGTTACAGATCTTGATCTTACTGGCTCGTAGATACAGCGTATAACCTTTGTTATCTGGGGATCGATTTCTGAAACTTAGGAAAAATACAAAAGTGAGTGAATACTAGAATATTTCTAATTTCAAACTGTGAATTCGCTCACTTTGTAATTTTTTACAAGTTTCAGAGATATACAATCCATCTCCTCATCTTATTTACGGATCGGTACTCTATCATTAATATAACCACGAAAGCTTCATGCATATGACAACCATGTGTCACGTACGAATGCGAATGGAGTTAGTTGATGACAGCGCTCCTAGTATTGCTTTTCAGAACGTCTGGCTGGCACAAACATCGGCCCATTCTGATAACGGGCAGTTCGATCTCCTTATACATTCTCTCCATGGTGTCGATAAAGGCGTTTAGGCACAAGCGCAATGCGATCTATGGAGATTTGAAATATACCAGGTCTACCGGCTTAAATCCGCTGTTTGCTCATAGATAGCGTAAGTGGGCATATAAAAGTACTATCGAATCGCTATATTGTATATTTTCATGTTAGACATTTGTCAACAACAATCAGTACGCAACAACAGCAATTTCAAAGAGCAACATAAATTTTTCCTGTAGTAATCATGTCGAATTTTGTGCCAAAAAGCAGCATTTGCGGGAAGCATTGCTTTTCTGCTTCAATCTCAATAAATCGGCGGTCGAATCGCACCGAATGCTTGTGGAGGCCTATGGCAACCGTGCTCCATCGGAAACAACGTGCAGACTGGTTTCGTCGGTTCAAAGACGGCAATTTCGATGTTACCGACAAGATGCGTGAAAATCGGCCTAAAAAGTTTGAGGACAATGAATTGCAAGCTCTATTGGACGAGGACGACACACAATCGCAAAAAATGCTTGCCGAGCAATTGGATGTTGCTCAACAAACTATTTCCGATCGCCTACGTGCCATGGGAAAGATCCAAAAGATCGGAAAATGGGTCCCGCACGAATTGACCGATCGGCAGATGGAGCGACGCCAAAACACATGCGAAATTTTGCTTGCCAGACAAAAAAGAGTCATTTCTGCATCGGATTGTTACTGGCGATGAAAAGTGGATCTATTTCGAGAATCCAAAACGCAAAAAATCGTGGGTTGACCCTGGCCAACCATCACCATCGTTCGCAAGACCAAATCGCTTCGGACGGAAGACGATGCTGTGTGTTTGGTGGGATCAAGAGGGTGTCATCTACTATGAGCTGTTGAAACCAGGTGAAACTGTCAATGCCCATCGCTACCACGAACAACTGATCAAATTGAACCGTGCTCTGCGTGCAAAAAGGCCGGAATATCAGAAAAGACATGACAAGGTGATTTTTCTTCACGACAATGCACCATCACACACGTCAACAATGGTCCGAAACTACTTGGAACTCAATTGGGAGCTACTACCCCACCCGCCTTACTCATCAGACCTAGCACCTTCCGACTACCACTTGTTTTCGTCGATGAGCCACTCACTTGCTGAAGAACACTTCGATTTCTACGAAGACGTCCGAAAATGGCTCGATAAGTGGTTTGCCTCAAAAGGGAGGGATTTTTTTGGCAAGGTATCGACAAATTGCCTGAGAGATGGGACAAATGTGTAGTTAGCGAAGGCCAGTACTTTGAATAAACCATCTTTTCACTTTCTATTGAAAAAACGTGTTTCTTTTTACTTAAAAAAACAGCGGATTTAAGCCGGTAGACCTGGTATATAAAGTAACTATTAATGTAACTGTTAAATTAGTTACTAGTTACCAAAAACATGTAACTAAGTTAAGTTACAGTTAAGTTACAGTTACAGATGGAGAGAAAGTAACGAAGTTAAGTTAGAGTTACCGAAAAATAGTAACTGTAACTGTAACTTCGTTACAAGTAACGAGTTACTTCCCAACCCTGATTTTTTTATACGTGCCAATACGCATGTTTAAGGGGTGAAATACCCCTTGGAAAAAAATCGGTTTTTCTCTTTCGGAACGAATATCTCCGAAACTATTAGAAATAGAGAAAAGTTTTTCAAACAAAAGTTGAATAGTTTTAGAAGTACTATAAAACGGTAACAAAAACTTTTTTATTTCATTTAATTTTTCGAAATACCCCCACCACTCAAAACATTCTTCCAAAATTCTGAATTTTTTATCTTCAAATAAAAGGTTATTTTTGTACAAATTTAACTATGTATGATAAAGTAATGTTTAGAAAAACCATTTTCGAGAATTCATTAAAAACATCTCGATATATGCGCTATTTGGTCTGTCCATGCGGCCAATTTTTCACGCATTACGTTTTACGTCTTCTCGTAATAGAAGGTTGCTGTGGCGATTGCCAGATGTGCCGGAAGTCTTGTTGCGCACGAAACGTGCGGACTCGTCTCTCTGATGGCAGTATTCGACGTCGTTGTGGCTGTCGAAACGCTCGTGGGGCGTATCCGTAGGATTGCTTGTGGCGCGATCCGGCTCGAAGGACCAATTCGATGTACGAAATAATTCGCTTCCGCGCGTGCGAGGTGCTGATGGACCTCGCGGCGTGGTCGTGAAAATTGTCTTCCACTATTTATTTTCTGTTAGTAATAGCACTTTATTTCACGTGAATATAACAGAGAGAGAACTAAAGAACAACCGGCGACATTCGTGGTTGGTATCGATCTGCAGGATCGTGCGTGTCGCTGTCGTAAGAGAAGAACAGCGGAAAAACAATCGAAAAATTGGGGGTGAGATCCCCCGGGCCGTTGCCGGGAGCGCGCGGAAATAAGCGAAGACACACGGATGCCTGCAGGTTTAGCGCGAATATTTAAAACGATCTCGCTCGTGCGATGCGTGGATCGTACAAAGGGAAAGAGTACAGTGACAGGAGGAAAAGAGCTACGGCAGTTGAGTTAGAACAAGGACAGAAAGTTTATGTAAAGAACATGAATAAAGAAAACAAATTAAGTCCCAATTTTAATGCAACACCATACACAATAGTAAATAAGGATGGAGGAGACGTACAAGTAAGAAATGATGAAACAGGAAAGGAATATAGAAGGAATGTCATACATCTGAACAAGATAGTGTAAGAAAATATATATCTATAGATATATTTAGTAGCGCGTACTGAACCAATTAAACGATTTATTTCTCTCTGTACAGCCAGTAACAAAACATAAATCGTCTCTCGAGCGGTAGTAATATCACGTGTATACCGGCTCCGCGTCACGATCGTCACCTGCTCCCTCGAAAGTTGCCGTACTACTGCTTACA
>NW_011965990.1:0-1509 GCF_000949405.1 Vollenhovia emeryi | reverse complement strand
TTTTCCAGTTGTGGTATGTTTCAGAGGTATAATATTTAACAGTTCTTCGGTAATGGAGAGATTGCTATCCACACCACGAATAAAAATTGCTAATTGTGCGGTATCAACAACATCAGTACTTTCGTCGAGAGCTAACGAGAAAGCTATAAAATTCTTTGCTATTAATTGCAACTGTCGCTCAAGATTTTCACTTAATTTTTCAATGCGACGTACCACAGTTCGACGAGAGAGACTAATTGATTTAAATGTATTTACATTATCGGGGCATATCGCATCTGCTGCAATTTCGAGACATTGTTTTACAAATGGTCCAATGTTAAATGGATGTGATTCACGAGCAATGAGATGGGCAATTTTATAGCTAGCATACAAGGCATGCTTGTTCAATTCGGATTCTTCTTCCTATATTAAAAGAATAGTATTTTAATGTAACATCAAATTAAAACTGAATGCAGTAAGTTTATATTATATATACATATTATATGTATGTATATCATAATATAAAACTATATATATGTGTATGTATTACGAATAAAAATTACTTTATTATCGGTTACAGCTGATTTTAAATCTTCCAAAAGTTTAATCCGTTTCGATCCTTCTATTTTGTCGTGAGTGCTTCCATGCTTTGTGTTGTAATGTCTTTCGACATTATATTTTTTTGGAGTCACATACATTCCACAGATTAAACATTGTGCTTCATTACTTGTTTTAATTGTAAACCAGGTCTCTTCCCAATTTTCAGAACTCGTACTTAAGGTTCTTTTCCTACTTTGACTAGCCATCGCAAACTAGATAGTGCGTGGAAGAAGGACTAAACTTTTATAACACACAGCACAATATATCTCTAACGACTGACACTGAGAGCACGAATTTAAGCTTATTTATTATAGCGCTTTTCGAAGGTTGGAGAACTCCTGATAGCAGCTCATGTTTTGGCAGTCATCACAATTTGTTGTTTTGCTGACTTGTAAAAATCTCGCTAGTCAAAGTTTATTCGTCGTTTCCCTTTGTCTTTCGTGTTTGTACTTAATGTTACATGTTATGCTCACAAGGAGAGCGTCGAGATAAAAGAAATTAAATAAATCAATTTGAAACGTAAAAGCCGTTTAGGACCTGGTACAGGTGGAGGTGGTTAATTAAATTACTAAGTAAATGAGAAATTAAATAATTTTTCAGAATTTAACGACTAAATTATCTGGATCATTAAAAAATATGATAAACGCCTTTACGCTCAAGATTTAAAATTTCAAACATATTATTATTGTAAAAGAAAATATTGTACTAAAGTTCATAATCATATCACTCACACGCTAAAGCGTTTCTATCTTTGTTACTCATTATATGTCAAAGAAAGTCGCTTTCAATGTGTGAGAGTTGAAAGCGATGCAGCCGAACTTGATTGTAGACGTGGTGGGGCGATGATTGGAGTGGGGGCATGCCCGCGGGCTTGCCCGCGGGCGCCCGCGGGCGCCCGTTGCCCGCGGGCAGCATTTTGCCCACCCCTGG
>NW_011965989.1:8462-9558 GCF_000949405.1 Vollenhovia emeryi | reverse complement strand
GTCAACCAACTCTTACGTTTCAGATTCGCACGCAGAAACTCCACGGTTGTAAATTGTTGCAATGTTTACATCAGCGTATGCACACGGGCGTTCCCGAGATCAACTCCACTTTGAAATTGTAAGAGATTTGTAACGAAACTCAACATTGTCAGCCGCACGATGCTGATTTACTCGCTTTTAGAATGGCCCACTCCGTTCACATTGTCTTCTACAAGCATCTGACGAGCTGGCTCTTGTATGGACATCTGGAGGATGCTCACAGGGAGTTTTTCATACAGGAGACATCGAACTGCGAGAGGGCTTCGACAGACGAGGATGGAAAGAACGACATTGATGCACGCGAGTCAATAACTGGCAAAAAGATTGACGTCAATATGTGGGATTATAACGTTCAGATGGACATGCTTCCATCGTACGTCAGACCGTCGCTGGCAAATAAAATCCTGACCATCGGTCAAACTGTCATTATGTTCGGGAATGATCCCAGACAGAAGAAAGGTAAAAAAAAATTGTGTTACAGTTACGGTCATATGCTGTGCGACAAACAAAATAGTTGTGGAAAGCTGAGTGTACGCTTCAGATTTCAGCACGATATCTAAGAAAGAAAATTCCGTGTGGGGCGACAAAGAATACGAGTACTTCAGGAAACTTCAGAATCTCCAGGCGAAGTCTGTTTTCAACATTGTCGAGTTCGACCGCACGATCAACGAGTTGAAGCAGTGCGTGACCGAGCTTCTGTGGCACGTGGCCGTCGAGGAGGCGCAGCTGATGCAACAGCTCAGACTGGTGAAGGAGTTCTTCCTGATGGGACGCGGCGACCTCTTCTTAGAATTCATCAAGCTCACGGCGCACATTCTGAATAAGGCGCCCACGAGTCATACGTCCAGAGACATTAATCTCGCGTTTCAAATGGCGCTGAGGAAGATGCATCTGAATGACGAAAGCGCTATCGACAGCTTTAATTTCGTGGTGCCCGTGCTACCGTCTGAAAACGAAGACGCCGACACGGACGCCACCGATCTCCCCGATAACGAACGGCAAGATCCTAATAGTGCGTATCTATGTTGACTCGTCGTTGCAATGTTTTCCAAGATAT
>NW_011965989.1:0-8281 GCF_000949405.1 Vollenhovia emeryi | reverse complement strand
TTAAGAATATTGAATAATATCTTTATCTTAGAGAAACGCGGATGGGGCATGATCACGTTGAAGTACAAAGTTGTTTGGCCATTGCATCTGCTGTTCAATCCAACCGCGTTGAACGATTACAACACTTTGTTTCGCTTCCTGTTGAGAGTTAAAAAGACCCAGATAGACTTGTGGAATCTCTGGAGCGAGCACATGCATCACAAGAACATGTAAATAATGCATATATTCACGAATGCTATAAGATAATTAACATTTTCGTTGTTCAGAATTACTATAGCACAATATGTGTAATTTACAGCGACATTGGCGTGATCCAGTTGAGAAATAATCTGGTCTTTATCGTCGACAACTTGCAGTATTACCTGCAAGTAGACGTGATGGAAAGTCAGTATACCGTAATGGAAGCGAGTATGAAAAACACGCGGAATTTTGAAGATATACAAAAGGCCCATTCTGTGTTCCTGGCTAACGTCATGTCGCAAACCTTCCTACTGGGCAATGGAACGGGAAAAAAGAATCCCGTAAGTTTCATCAGGTTATATGATAAAATTCGAAACTATGCAGAGTATCGTCGATTTGGCGAGCCATCTTTCGTGCATCAATTTCACTTTCGTAATTTAAACACAGATTTTAAAGATGGCTCCACAAATCCGAGACGCTGTCGTTGCTTCTTGGTACTTATGTGTATTTTTAACAGGTGAATAAGTTGATTCATCTTTTGTTGCGGCTGTGCGACGATTTCATCTTGCAAGCGTCCATGTGGGAGGTCGGTAATTTGCTCTTAACGGAGAAAGAAGAACTCGAGACGTTATGCGAGACACTTGACAGCGTAATGAACTGGTTGACGAAGACGTTGAATAGAGTACGTGCGCAACCTAGTGGAGAGCACTTAGCTCGATTGTTATTGAGATTAGATTTCAACAGATGGTTTAGTAAGAAAGTTTGAAGCAGGTAAAAAAATCTCGCAAGGAATTACACATGTTATTGCAACGTTCTGCTGAAAAAGAACATAATATTATGTCTTCTTTAAAGATTGTTTTATTAGAACTCAATAATGTTCAGTCAAGAATACACGATAGAAGGCTAAATAACGCTATTATTTTTCTCTGAGGCTAAAGTATGCGCGAAAAATTGAAAAATGAGAGCTTTAACTAATTTAAAGGAACACTCTGTGTTGCTCTTTTTTGCACAGATTACGTTATGTATTTGAAGTCGAATACTCAAATTTACTTTTCATACAATATACTAATCACTAATATAAAGTTTTCATTTAATTTCATTGTAATACTCTTTACGAATATTTTGTTGAATAATGCTAATGGCAGTATGATAAAGAGTTGGTACGTTGTACATGTTATACATGTTTTGTGATAATACAATTATTGGTCCTTTTTTTTAATTAAGGATCTTAATCTATTATCTGATATTGTAACAATACGCTCTATCTATAACATATCACAAATACGAAATAACAGTTCTGAAGACTCTTGTTTTTTTATCGTCGGACGTAAACTATCGACTTATGACAGTGCGATGTAATGTGAATTTCTTTCTTGTATTATCGAAAGTAAATTAAATTTCGTTTACGCTGCTACTCACATCCTGTGGGAAACAAGAGTCTTACGATTACATATAAAGAGGCGAGCATCGTTTGAGATCTTTCAAATATTAACATTATTATTTAACCCTTTGTGATCCTACATTCAAATTTAACGACACTATGCGTTGCAATGATCTTTCCCGTAATTCTTCGAGCATTCGAATCTATAATTATAATTTGCAAGAATTACATTTCCATCAATTTCCTAAAGTAAGAAAATTATTCTTTTATTCATATCAGCCGCTGATCAGAGGACATGGAAATTCTTGAGTTTTACTTCTGATTTGCGAGAAATAATTTTGACCGCAAAGGATTAATATGTAAAGTTATTGGCTTTCAAGCTTTCGCGGCTGCTGACTTCTTCAGTCGTAATGGCTTCCGGATGGTTGCCGCGTCCGTTTGCCGTGTTTGTGTGGTGCCGACGTTTCAGAGTCTCCCAGCCCTGATGATGCAAGCTGCAATGTTTGCGAAGCCTGACCACACTGAAAATGGACGCGGCAACCTTCCGGAAGCCTTTACGACTGTAGAGTTACTTTTACTTATTAATACATAAAATTCTAGTACATATAGTATGTGAATTGCTTGTTTTGTTTACACACATAATATGGAATTCTTACTTTATTCCCATTGCAGGCTTTGAAATTCTTAGTCGCTATCGCTATCTTTATAATCATCGTCGTCGTATCCATGTGGGATTTCATATTGACCGTGCAGTTGCAACGTAGATCTGATAGACGCGTCGGAGGCTAATTCTTCCGCGGTGGCACCGTCATTGTTCTTCAATGTCGTATCGGCATCATGCTCCAACAACAAATTTATCATCTCCAAATGTCCATGATTCGCTGCCACGTGCAGTGGCGTGTCGCCCATCTTGTTCTACGATCGAAAGCAAGAAGATTAACTTCAAGAATTATTTTACGCCAGTACATGACTAACAATGATTAAGCTTCTAATCGGCCATAACTGGCGATGTGTTTTAAACGCAGAAAATTTATTGCGAAAAATATTACCTCGGCCAGGGCTTGAACCTGGGACCTTCCTACACTATTTGTCGCAATAAATTTTTGCGACAAATATTATCATATGCCTCGGTGATCGAATTGGCGAGACGTCCGCCTAGAGAGTGTAGGGAGGTCCAGGTTCAAATCCTGGCTGGGGTAATATTTCTCGCAACAATAAATTTTCTGTGTTTAAAACACGTCGCCAGTCATGGTCGATTAGAAGCTGAATAATTGCAACAAAATTAAGAAATAAGCGAGGAGAAAACCGCTGAGGTCATTGTGGTGTACAGATTTGCGGCATTACTGGGCATTACTAGGCATTTTTTGGGCAATAGTTTGGGCATTAGGCTTTGCCGGGGCATTATAAAAATAAAATAAGATAATACGATAAAGTAATGCCCACTGGGCATTAGTGGGCATTGGCGTACAAGATTTTGATCAGCGGTTTCCCCCCTCGGAAATAACTTTGTCAAACGAGTACAAGCGAAGACATTAACGGCGATATGGTAGAAGCGTGTGTGTACTTATACTTAACACTTAATGTGACTATTTCATTCCAAGTATTGCTTACTTTGTAAGAAATTAAAATGTTGCAGTGTCACAGCGAGTGTAAAATCATATAGCTACGCCTAGTATTAAATAAGAACGCGAGTCCAGTTCTCCAACATATGTTCATTCTCTTACTTGAGCGTTTACCACGGGATTCGGCAAAGTGAGAAGCTCCTTCGCGCATTCCAGGTGGCCGGTGCGTGCCGCCCAGTACAGCGGCGTGTTTCCAGCTGCATCCAAACCCGTCCCCGATATACCCTCCTTCAGGTATTCCCTCAGGAAGGAAATGTTGCCCCGTCTCGCAGCGTCGTGCAGCGGCAGATCAATCTCCTGCGTCTGTTCCTCGACTGGGAACAACAGATTGCGAACATAAATAATAGATTACGAGCATTACACTGGAGATAAACAAATTTGTATTCTTCGTTACCATAAGTGACCGGTATGAGTCCCTTTTGATCCCCGCACTTGGCCCTCCACCAATTTGGATCGGTGTCTCTGTCATAAACGTAGAGTAAATCACCCTCGTCGAACGACAACTCATCCGCCTGTAAAAAGCGTCGCATTATAATGTTCGTGCGTCAAAATTATATGAAAAAATTACATATACAGAAACTTATTTCGCCGGCAAGTGTACTTACACGTTGCGCAGTATATTTGCATAACGTCCTGACGACTCTTACCTTACCTTAAAGATAACACATGCGTTAACAACACTTATATCGGATATCTTGTTTGAAAGGTAGAAATTTTTTTTCGCATTTAATTACAAGAGCAAAATTATCGCAAAGCATACATTTGATAAGATTACCGCTCTAACCTAGACCGTGCGATAATTACATTCATTAGCCAAACAAACGCGAACTAATGCTCCGTTAATAATTTTTCACGGCGGAATTGTAATTCTTTAGGTTCTCTTTCCCTCTCAAACGTACAATCGGCACGATAGAATTCTCCTTGAACAGATCGAGACGTCGGACTGAGGTGTGTGGTATAACCTTAAATTCGTATATAGTAGAATTTTATTGAATCCGTAAGAAAAATGACATGAATATAATTGCTATAACATAAATGAGCGATCTGTACGATACATGGTCAGTACATATACACGGAGATCCATAAGTACATATGTATAAAAGTCCTTTATCACAATCACCCAATAGAAACTAGGAGTGCCACAGGAATTATACAATAATTAATCAGATAACGTTAACAAATTGCCTAACCGGACCACGAGTTACGCATTGTCCACGCCCGACGCCACGGCGCGATTTCGTGGTATATTTACCGGGTTTCCAAGTGGTTTTAGGTGGCACAGGTGGTTTCACAAGCACACTCATGGCTGTGTTATTCTATCATCATAACACCAATCCAATGACTCACGTAGGCGGACTGACAGTAGCGCGCAGCTACACACACCGCGGCAGTGTGTGCGGTCGACACGCCCCGACGTAAAGATTATCTAATTCTTTTTGTCGTCATCTTTATAAATAACACCATGCCTGGAAAAGATAAAAGGAAAATGGGATAGTTTTTACATTAATGCCTTAGCTGCCGACATTTTTACAGCTGCGTGACATCGCGCGAAAGTTAAAAATTCGTGTTAAACGATAAATAAAGAAATCGCCGCCGCTCCGGAGAGCGTTTGTGTAATTGACGCGCGAGATACTCACCGAAAAATACAGCCAGAACGAAGACTATCATTAACCAAAACCACCACATCCCCTTTGAGTTGGTGTGCTCTTCCAACTTGAGGGACTCCTTCTTCAATTTAACAGCATTCACGTCGATCAGCTTGTTGGACATTTCCAGCATGCCGACGTCCTTCTTTATGATAGCGCTCGCCGCCAGGGCGTGCTCCTTCATGGTGCTGGTCATGGAGAGCATATTCTCGGCGATCTTCTCCTGGATGTTACGATTGTACTTCAGGATAGCGTCCAGATCGTCGTCCTGGATATTGGAGCTCGACAATCTCTGTCGCACACCGTCCTTACCCGCGTCTGTGACACATAATGAGATTTAATATTGCGTGTAAAGACCGATCGGTCGTTCTATCGAGGGACGTCGTTGCAGTCACCTTTGTTGCTGTGGAACAATTCCGCCCGTAATTCCCGATTGTACTTGGCGACCGTCTTCTGGTGTATCTGCGTCGTGATGCTTGTACTGGAATTATTGGTAGACACCGAGTTCTTCGACAACAATTGCGCGGCGACCACCCTCTCCACCGGGTTCGACAGCTTCATCGCGTTTATTACTCCCTTTAGAAACTCTATCCGTTTAGCGTAGCCTGTTATAGTATCCTTGGTTGGTTTGCTGTAATGGAAAATCCAACATTTTAACACGAGTGTTTTTGATACTGTGATCGTAAGAGCAATTGGACATAATCTTAAATCATGTACAGAGCGTCCTGGACTTAGCAATGTTGAAAAACAATACGAACGGTCAGAGGTTCGCAAAGTGTTTAAGAATGACGACTGATACTTTTGTCGTGCCGTAATGAACAAATTTGAATCAATAATTTAATCGACTTTAAACGTTTCTCACTTAAAAACTATTAATCTTGACTGGTTGGTTTGTAGATTTTTATCATAAAATGAAAACTTCACTGTCAATTGTTGCCACGTAAAATCTGGGACGCTCTCTACAACATAAATAATACGTGTTACGTCGCATAACTGAAAATATCACCTTGATACTGTGATAACAATTTGACATAATCTTAAATGATGTACACGCACCGGCATAAATGCTGTCCCTATCCTTGTGAGGTGCACGCACACAACTAGAGTCCCTGTAGTTGTGTGCGTGCACCTCACAAGGATAGGGACAGCATTTATGCCGGTGCGTGTACAGAGCGTCCTGGACTTCACAATGTTGAAAAGCGATACATATTCAACGGTCAAAGGTTCGCAAAGTGTTTATGAATGACGACTGATACTTTTGTCATGCCGTAATGAACAAATTTGAATCAATAATTTAATCGACTTTAAACGTTTCTCACTTAAAAGCTATTAATCTTAACGGTTTGGTTTGTAGATTTTTTTATCATAAAATGAAAACTTCACTGTCAATTGTTGCCGTGCGAAATCTGGGACGCTCTCTATAGCACAAATAATACATGTTACGTCGCATAAATGAAAATATCACCTTGGCAGAGCTTGCAGCATGTTCATCATGTCGTCTAGAGAATGTATGTACTGAAACAAGAAATTTACACGTTAAGTGTTTGTACAATCAAAACTCTTACATCAACTACGTATAAAAATTATATAGAAATAATTGGCGTATTTAGCAACTCCTGCAACACGAACGTATTTGATACTGTGATTGTAATAACAATCGGATAGAATCTTAAATGATGACAGAGCGCCCTGGACTTTACAACGTTGAAAAACAATATGTATCGAACGGTCAAAGGTTCGCAAAATGCTTATGAATGATGACTGATACTCTGCAACGAGCAGAGTGCTTAATTCCCACGTGGTTCTCTCAAGAAATGCAGTTGCAAAAGTAAAATTTCACACAGGTGTACGCACGTAAACAAACACTTCGTAATAAACACGTAAATAAATAATATAATTCTGTAATTATATTTGACGTGATCTCGATATTACGCTTCAAGCAATTAACGTAAAAATAAAAAAAAAATGATTCCGCTTAACAAAACTTCAAGCTTCGACGCGTGTCAAATGGAAAGCTGCGACGCGGGGGAAAACGCGGAGGTTAGGAACGGCGTCTCGCGCACCTTCTCCAGCTTCCAGTTGTGCGGATCATCCTTCGCTATCAGCTCGCAGCGCGTCAGAAGTCGCCTGACGTTGATCTCCAGCCTGGTCTTTTCAGTCATCTGTCAAATGCGTGGCGGTCAAAAAAGCGAGAGGGAAAGACAGAGATAGCCTCGTGTAACGGTACGGGCATGTCACCCACCCGTTCGACGTGTCGTGCGCTCGATCACGTGCGCAGCGCGATTGCCCGAGGTGCGGACGAGAATGACTTGTGATCTGCGACGATGGCGATTTAGAACGACGCGACTTGAGCAGAATCGGGGACGAATATCTCCGTCGTCCCGGAAGCGTCGAGACTCAAAGATCGGCGCGAGTTTTCAAAGCTCGAGAGAAACTCGCGCTTTGAAAACTCGCGCCGATTCTCATATACGAATCGCGGGAAATATCTCGGGCTCGATCTTTGAATTTATTCGAAGGAGAAACTGAAAGGGGTAGGTTGATGGTCCGATAATGATTATTCTGATTTGCGTAAATACTGGTTTTATTCACTGAAACCTTACCTGTCTATACTAACGACTGAGCGACCCTCGGCAACACGTGCTTACGTATGGTGCCGTCTCGATGGAGAGTCCCGCTTCTTCGCCGGGATCTCTCCCTCTCCGACTTTCCTAAATGATTCGCGAATGTTCTCGATCGTTCGGGAACGCTCGCGCGCTACTGACATCCGGCGGGGTCGCTTCCTGCGCTCATTGGGATCGGTCCCGCTATGATGCCCGTGTCTGTTCCATTTCTACTCTTACAAAACGTATGCGAAAATTCTGCTCTCACAGAAAAGTTGCAAGTTGATTGGCTACTCGCGTGGCCTTAACGAATAGACTTTCGACTTTTCTGTCAGAGCAACGTTTTCGTATATGTAGGGATATAAGGTTGTATACAAGTTTATTATGTATAGTACATGAACCAACGGGTTCTAGAAGATTCAAGAATATAACGATACTCTCCACGCACTCTATACTCGCGCGTTACGCTCTCGGATTCTCGCTCGCTAAGATCGACCCGCTCTCTTCGCTAAGCCGATCCAGACTGACTCTCTCGTCGCTCGTACGCTTCGCATTTCGGAAAAACGTTTCGCATCTCGGAAAAATGCCTATCGCTTGCTTAACGTTTCGACTGTTTCAGTCGCCGCCATCAATCGACGCCGAAAGTCGCCGAAAGTCGCTTGTTGTTTTATCAACAACGGTACCGCCGCCTCTTACAACGATGCCGCCGTCTCAAGCGAACGAAGTCGGTCTTCTCTACCGATCGTCGCTTCTCTCTGTCTCCGTCTCTCTCTCTCTCTCTCTCTCTCACACACACACACACACACACACACACACACACACACACTCTCTCTCTCTCTCTCTCTCTCTCTC
>NW_011965988.1:6368-9542 GCF_000949405.1 Vollenhovia emeryi | reverse complement strand
TTGTATACATGTATCTCTAACGACTGACACTGAGAGCACGAATTTAAGCTTATTTATTATAGCGCTTTTCGAAGGTTGGAGAACTCCTGATAGCAGCTCATGTTTTGGCAGTCATAATAATTTGTTGTTTTGTTGACTTGTAAAAATCTCGCTAGTCAAAGTTTATTCGTCGTTTCCTTTTGTCTTTCGTGTTTGTACTTAATGTTATATGTTATGCTCACAAGGAGAGCGTCGAGATAAAAGAAATTAAATAAATCAATTTGAAACGTAAAAGCCGTTTAGGACCTGGTACAGGTGGAGGTGGTTAATTAAATTACTAAGTAAATGAGAAATTAAATAATTTTTCAGAATTTAACGACTAAATTATCTGGATCATTAAAAAATATGATAAACGCCTGTACGCTCAAGAGTTCAAATTTCAAACATATTATTATTGAAAAAAAAAATATTGTACTAAAGTTCATAATCATATCACTCACACGCTAAAGCGTTTCTATCTTTGTTACTCATTATATGTCAAAGAAAGTCGCTTTCAATGTGTGAGAGTTGAAAGCGATGCAGCCGAACTTGATTGTAGACGTGGTGGGGCGATGATTGGAGTGGGGGTATGCCCGCCGGCCGGGCGCCCGCGGGCGCCCGCGGGCGCCCGTTGCCCGCGGGCAGCATTTTGCCCACCCCTGAATTGTAAGATACAGAATTGAATTACAGATTTAAGACTTCGCAACTCGGAATGTTCGATTCCTCCAAAAGAATCGATTTATGAATCGATCTTGAATTGGTGTCTCAAGAATCAATCTAAAAAATCGTTAAAATTTCAAATTATTAATTATTGTGAAAAGGGTGTTTTTAATTTTGTTGGCACGTCGAGGAATTTTGAATTCGCGGGTATTAGGCAGGTTGGTATGTTTGACGAGTTGGTGTGCGTGATGGATTGGCTGGACTGGTGCATTGGTATGAGTGCAGGATGAGAGAGAGAGAGAGAGAAAGAGAGAGACTTGTGCCGGCCATTGTAAGAGACAGGCGTGCTTGTACCAGATCTAATAAATCGGTTTTCTCAATAACTCAGTAAGTCTTATTTACGCGAGAAGACGGGCGTTGCCTGCAGAGCTCTGCACGGCGGCGATATCGTTAGGGTGTCGAGAAATCGGCATTCATAACACCACGAAAATACATGGTCCTTCGAGCCGGATGCGTCCGGGAAAGGCAGATCGAGCAAGAGGCGAGATCTGTAATCGCAAGGGGAAGCCGAATCTTGCAAGAGGTCTGGTGAGCAGCGGCTAATACGGAAGAAAGGAATCAGAAGGTGAAGCGAAGGCAAACGCAGTTGCAACGGCCAAGCCAAGGGTCGAGGAGACGCCGAGACGAGTCCATTAACGAAGCGGGACGAGTCCATTGGTCCAACGAGGCAGTCCACTGGTCCAACGAGGCAGTCCATTGTTCCAGCGGGGCAGTCCATTTTCCGGCGGGGCGAGGACATCGCAGTGAAGCAGCGTCGCTCGGTCCGAGGATACCGCGGCAGGGATACACCGTGCCGGGAAGCATACGGCGGCCAAGAAGCAGGATCTCAGTCGATACGTATTGCGCGAACATTAGAGATTGTAACGCGAAGAAGCGATTATTTACATTTGTACTTAGGTTATTGGCGTCATGACAAAGGTAGATGAAAGCGCGTCAGTAAAGTTCGGGCCTAAGAAGCGGGCGGCCAAGGCCACGTTGACTAGGTTTGAAACATACATTACGGATACGGAACTCGATGCGATCGAAATTGACGAATTAAAGATTAGAGTTGCGAGATTCGAAGAAGCTTATGAAACATTTAAGGATATGCAGATCGAGATAGCTGCTAGTGATAATACGATTTCGGTGCAAGAGTTGGATGCAGAGGCAGAAAGCGTTGAGAATAAGTACATTAGATTAAAAGTGGCAGCCGAAAGAATAATAAAGGAAAAATTAAAGATTGACGGCAACCATGAAGACGCGGAACAAACGGTCGTAGAAGCGCGTGTCAACATAGAGAATATAGAAACGCGTGTCAACATAGATAATCACGAAAGGGTACCTGTACCGGCATACAATGCACATGTAAGATTGCCTAGAATCGAATTACCCACGTTTGCGGGTGCATACGCCGATTGGCACGCGTTCTATGACATGTTTAACTCCATAATACATTCGAATCGAGATCTGAGCGACACTCAAAAATTTCATTACTTGAGATCGTCGCTAAAGGGTGAAGCATCCGAAGTCGTGTCGTCACTAGAAATTTCGGGGAACAATTACGCGGACGCATGGGCTAGGTTGAAAGAGCGGTATGATAATAAGAGGTTGATAATACAAAACCATGTCAAAGCCATTTTTGATTTGCCAGTAGTGAGAAAGGAAAACAGTGTCGCCCTTAGGCAAATTTTAGATGGGGTGCTAAAACATAAGAGAGCGTTACAAACGTTAGATAGGCCTACTGAGCAGTGGGATGATTTGCTTGTACACATCGTAGCTAGCAAGTTGGACATTAGAACGATAAAGGAATGGGAAAATACAATAGATCCTGTTGACATTCCGAGTTTTTCAGGTCTTGTTGAGTTTCTAAAAAGGAGATGTCAAACGTTGGAAGCGGTAGCCAAAACGGTGAATAATAGCGTAGCCGGTGCTAATTCACGCCAGGCTAGTCATCACAAGGTCAATAATTGCAATGTTGCTACAATCAACGCTAAATGTACCTACTGCCAAGGTGAGCATAACATTTATGCATGTAAGGATTTTAAGGGCCTATCAGTTAACGAACGAGTTAAACACACGAAATCCAAGGGTTTATGTTTGAATTGCCTCAGGGGCAAACATCTAGCTAAGGATTGTTATGCCGGGCCTTGTAAAATATGCAGCAAGCGGCATAACTCTCTATTACATAATGATAATCAAAAGGAAAGGTCGGAAGTAAACTCAAAGGTAACGGATGAGAATAAGAATGTTAAGGATACTAGCGACATCGTATGTAGTCATTCGAGTACTGAAATAGCTCAGTCGAGTCAGGTACTACTAGCCACGGCTATGGTAAAAATACAGCATAAGGATGGGCATTTTATAGACGTCAAGGCGTTGTTAGATAACGGTTCCCAAGCTAATTTTGTGTCAGCATCGCTTGCTAAAAAATTAAAACTTGATCCTAAGGACGCACCC
>NW_011965988.1:0-6205 GCF_000949405.1 Vollenhovia emeryi | reverse complement strand
TGGGTGTGTTAATCTAAATAATTACCTATTAAATTTAAAAATGAACTCCCGGTTTGAATCTTTCGCTACAGATTTGCAATGCGTGATTTTACAAGCGATTACGCAAAGAATTCCTAACGTGAGGATAGATAGACAGCGGTTAGATATACCGGAAAATATTCGCTTGGCGGATCCGCAATTTTATGTGCCATCAGAAGTAGAATTGTTGATAGGAGCTGAGAAATTCTGGGATCTGTTGTGCGTAGGGCAGATCAGGCTGGGTAAGGGGAAACCTATATTGCAAAAAACATTGCTAGGATGGATCGTCGCGGGCAGGATCGATACGATGAGAGGCAGCGACTCGCAAACTAACTGCTATTTAAGTTGCACTCAGGAATTAGACGAGGCGTTACAGAAGTTCTGGCAGCTAGAGAATGTCGCGGAAGAAAAGGGGACGTTAACTGGAAGCTCGCCTTGCGAAGAACATTTCCAGAAAACGCACTGTAGAAATGAGCAGGGTAGATTTGTTGTTAGGTTACCAATAAAGGAAGATGTAGCATGTAACATGGGCAATTCCAAAGATATAGCGATGAAAAGATTTTTGTCCCTGGAAAGGAAATTAAATAAGAATCCTAGTTTAAAGACAGAGTATGTTAAATTCTTAAGAGAGTACGAGGAGTTAGGGCATATGAGAGCTGTTGATATTTCGCAGAATCCTGCAAAAAGAGTGTTTTTGCCACATCAGGCAGTAGTAAAGGAGACCAGTGCGTCTACGAGGGTCAGGGTGGTATTTGATGCGTCTAGCAGGGATAGCAAGGGAATATCGTTGAACGATGCGTTACACAAGGGTCCTATCATACAAAGTGATTTGTTTTCAATAGTGTTAAGATTTCGATGTTTTAGATATGTTTTAAGCGCCGACATAATTAAAATGTATAGGCAGATATTAGTGCACGGGGATCACACGCCTTTGCAAACAATATTGTGGAGAGAAAGTAATGACGGACCGATAATGACATATGAATTAGTAACCTTGACGTACGGTACAAGGCCAGCCTCATTTATAGCCATTAAATGTCTTCAGCAATTAGCGGAGGAGGAAGGAAGTGATTGTCCATTGGCGGCTAGAGCGATACGTGAAGATTTTTACGTGGACGATCTCTTGACAGGTGCTGAGACGGTAGAGGGACTTTTGCAATTAAAAAAGCAGGTAACGGATATATTGAGGAAAGGGGGTCTCGAATTGCATAAGTGGAATAGTAATGTTCCCGGTGTCAGAAAGGTTAGCGATCAAGATAACGAGGAGTTCGTGGAGTTAGAAAAAGAGCAGGAATCAAAGTTATTAGGCATAAGGTGGAATCCTAGGGAAGACACACTACATTTCGTAGCGCCTGTACAAAATAAAGATAGCCGCGTGACTAAGCGGGCAATACTGTCCGAGATATCTAGGCTATTTGATCCGTTGGGGTTAGTCGGCCCGGTAATAACTTTAGCTAAGGTTTTAATGCAGGAGTTGTGGACTTGTAGAATAGGATGGGATGATGCGGTGCCGATGAGGGTGCACAATTCGTGGTTGTTAATCAGATCACAGTTGTCCGCATTGGAGTCGATAAAAATAAACAGATTAGTGACCAAAGGTAGTGGCGCAGGCAAAATTAGTTTACACGGATTTTGTGATGCGAGCGAGCAAGCGTACGGGGCATGCATTTATATAGTGTATAGAGGAACGAATAATGAGAATAGCACAGCCTTAATATGCTCAAAATCTAGAGTTGCGCCGTTAAAGACTTTGTCGTTACCAAGGCTGGAGTTGTCCGGCGCCTTATTGTTAACTAGATTGATGGGCAAAGTGATGACTAGCTTGGGCGTGGAAGTGCATAATAAGTACTACTGGACTGATTCGCAAATTGTATTGGCGTGGATAGGATCACCGGCCAGAAGATGGCAAACGTTCGTAGCTAATAGGATAGGAGAAATACAGAGCAGTTCTGCGCCGTACGAATGGCGACATGTAAAATCGAAAGAAAACCCCGCGGACTTGATATCAAGAGGGTCAACTCCGGGAGTATTACAGAATTCTAGCTTATGGTGGGAGGGTCCTACTTGGCTGAAGAAGGAAAACGAATTTCCTATATATAATAACAAGGATATGGTGATAAATTCTCTACCTGAAAAACGCAATGAAACTGTGACTGCGTTAGCCCGGGTGCGCGAGCCTGTAATAAGTTTTGTTAGATTTTCGTCGTTAGGAAAAATATTGCGCGCCATGGTTTATATATTAAGATTTATACATAATGCGAAGTGTGCCAAAGACATGCGTAGGTTAGGAAATATATTGGTTGAGGAATTAAAAGAAGCGCGAGATGTTCTGGTGGGCTTGATTCAGGCGGAAACGTGGGAGACCGACATCGGAAGGCTAAAGAGCAAGCAAGAGGTTGCAAAGGAATCTAAGCTGGTTGGACTTAAACCATATTTGGACGAACGCGGACTGATAAGGGTGGGAGGCAGACTGGATCATTCATCGTTAACTCAAGAAACAAAGCATCCGTTGCTGCTTCCTGCGAGTCATCACTTTACAAGACTGGTTATTCGGAGCAGGCACGAAGGATTGTTCCATGCTGGGATTAACGCTACTTTAGCATCAGTGAGGGAAGAGTTCTGGCCGATACATGCCAAAAACGAGGTAAAGCAATGCTTGAGGGCTTCTGTAACATGCCGTAAGGCCAATCCTACCCCTATACAACCATTAATGGGGCAATTGCCGGAGGCGCGAGTGAACATCTCCAGACCATTCTCCAAGGTAGGAGTTGATTACTGTGGTCCGCTGTTTGTGCGCGATCGAGTAAAACGTAATAGCAAGCAATACAAGGCTTACGTGGCGATATTCGTATGCATGGCCACTAAAGCCGTGCATATTGAATTGGTGGAGGATATGACGACGGAGGCGTTCATCGGAACTTTGAAGCGGTTCATAGCAAGAAGAGGGTTGCCGTCAGATATATATTCCGACAACGGACGAAACTTCGTGGGTGCAGAGCGTGAGATACGGCAGCTGTTTGACGATGCAGAGTTCAAGAGAAGAATCCATGAAACGACGGCTAAGGAAGGCATATCATGGCATTTTATACCCGCCAGAGCACCACATTTTGGAGGGTTGTGGGAGGCAGCTGTGAAGGCGATGAAACGTCATCTAAAGCGCACAGTTGGAGCCGCATCACTCACCGTTACAGAAATGATAACCGTGTTGAGCCAGACAGAGGCAATTCTAAACTCCAGACCTCTCACTCCAATGTCTGATGATCCTAGGGATCTGGAGGCTTTAACGCCTGGCCATTTTTTAATAGGAAGTGCAATGAAGTCATTACCGCAGTCGGGTGTTCTAGATATACCCATAAATAGATTGTCAAGATGGCAGCATACCGACCAGATTCATCAACGATTGTGGTCCAGATGGTCGAAAGAATATTTGACCACGTGTCAGAAGCGAACAAAATGGAAGATTGATGCCAAATCCCCGATTCGAACTGGGCAGTTAGTGATGATGAAGGAGGACGAAATCATGCCGTGGAGGTGGACTCTAGCTAGAGTATTAGAAGAGCATCGGGGCAAAGACGGAATCGTGCGAGCAGTTACCGTGCGTACGGCTAGAGGAGATTTCAAACGTCCCGTGGTAAAGATGGCACCAATCTCGGAGGAGTAGACCTAAGAATGCCTGCGCAGGGCAAGCTTATTGTATTAGAATTAACCGTTTTCTTTTCTTTTTATTGATTCGTTTATTGTCGATTGATCGTTTGGTTTAAAAAACAGCGAGAATACTTCTGTATGTTAGCTATTAGTTAGTTATTATGTTATGTATGTTAATTATTAATTACCGATGTTCAAAATTACTCGTATAGTAAGATTATGTTGAAAACACGCGTTCATGTTTGTCAAGGGGGGCGGCATGTTGGCACGTCGAGGAATTTTGAATTCGCGGGTATTAGGCAGGTTGGTATGTTTGACGAGTTGGTGTGCGTGATGGATTGGCTGGACTGGTGCATTGGTATGAGTGCAGGATGAGAGAGAGAGAGAGAGAAAGAGAGAGACTTGTGCCGGCCATTGTAAGAGACAGGCGTGCTTGTACCAGATCTAATAAATCGGTTTTCTCAATAACTCAGTAAGTCTTATTTACGCGAGAAGACGGGCGTTGCCTGCAGAGCTCTGCACGGCGGCGATATCGTTAGGGTGTCGAGAAATCGGCATTCATAACACCACGAAAATACAAATTTTATATTATTTTTAATTTAAAATATAATTGTACATTTGATATTACATTTTTTTATCAATAGTAAATAAAACATAACTTGCAAAAAGTATACTTTTCAAAGTCTTTCAAATATATACAGGGTGTCCCATTTTAACTTGGACAGTAAAATATCTCGACAACTGAGCCCAGCAGACAAAAGAACGAAATCTTAAAAGAACCGAGATTTTTTAACAACTAAATTTAAACTTGGTTCTTTTAAGATATAAATCAATTACAAGTGTAACCGCCTCTTTATTACGATCTGGCATAGATGGAAGTAGCCAATTGAAATATCAAAATATTTGTTGCACAATGACGCAACTTTTATAAGAATAATTGCAGACTTAATATTTTTGTATGTATAATTTCTAACGCTGTAGATCCAACTATTCTTCTACGCGTTGAAATGTAAATGCTTTCACGTAAGCGTGAAAAGAATATGTCACCAAATAAAGAATTTTAATAAAATATTATTGAAAAAGATACGCAAATATCGAAAATTATTTGTTTTTACGCGATATACAATGATAATTAAGAAATTACATTACTATACGTATCCATGTAAAAACTAAAAAGCCTAAGAAAGTTGGATATACATATTATTTATCGAAAACGGATGTATGCATAGCATGCAACAGATTATTTGATTCTGTTTTTAACGTGCCTGTACAGCAGATCTGTGGCGACTTGAGTTGCCCATCTATACCACGACACACTCATGGTCGTTGGTGGCGCTGTCCGAGCGGGACAAGTTTTGTAACAGTCGCTTCTCTCCACTCGCACGATCGAGACCGATCACCTCAAACTGCCGTCTGGGCCGTCGAGCGGTTCACGTCTTCCGACAGAAGATAAATTTTTGATCCTGCGGGATTGCATCATCCCGCGCGTGGCCCGGTTGCCGGGCCATTGCATTGTTCAACTCATATTTAGCCTATTGGTTCGACGTGGCCGTGTGCTATAGTGTGGGAACTTATACATTGGAGGACAATTGGTTCGACGTGGCCGTGTCGGCTCAGCGTTTGAGCCGGGAGCCATAGAATAGAAGAAGAAGAAGAAGACCGATCACCTCGACGTTGCGATTGAGATCTAATAAAGGATATCGTTTGTTCTTAAACGTGTCTTGCATCATTCCTGTCTTCGCACATAAACTAGCTACCGGCATAAGAAGTAACTGTGGCACTTCTACCGGGGCTTCTAAGATATTTAAGCCCACAATTGGTGACCCCGACGTGATCGCGCATCCGCGCAGTTCACGAGTGCATTGGCAAGATCAAGGACCCAGATAGAAAAATAATGTCATGTTGCGCTCAGCATGCGGCCATACAGTGACAAAATATGATCGCACAAATGCATACAGATGCGTGCGCATATGCCATTCAGAAATTACTCATGTCATGATGTTAGCAAAATATCTCATATGATAGCATTATGATAACAAAACCTGATATACATGATACACACAATTGTACATCATTTTTGTGCATCTTGTGCTCATGTCATATGCATCACATGCTGATATTTAAAACGGTAATACATTGCAGTTTAAGGATTGCATTCTGAAAATTATATCACATACAATGAGTCTGTATATAATAGTTTAATCCTTTTATATACATTATATTATATACATGTATCTTATATACATTGTTGAGTAGGAAATTACAACTAACAGGTATATTACATGTTACATTGTGTTGGCTGAGTTTTTATAAACAAAAAACATTGATCATCTTGCACGTTATACAAATATTGGTCTTACTACTAGCTAGTAGTAAGACCAATATTTGTATAACGTGCAAGATGATCAACGTTTTTATTTTACAATTTTATGTTCTGTTTCTTTACATTGTTTGATACATGTTTGATCATCTTGCACGTTATACAAATACTGGTCTTACAACTAGTTTACACCGATCGTTTAATACGCGTATCAAACAATGC
>NW_011965987.1:0-9534 GCF_000949405.1 Vollenhovia emeryi | reverse complement strand
AAGGGATGTGGAAGGGTGGAAGGGAGTGGAGATGGGTGGGAGAGGAGAAGGAAAAGGGGAGGAGTGGAGGAGAATATAAGGAGTAAATAATAGGAAGGAGAATATAAAAGGAAATAATTGTAGGAAGGAGAGAGGAGAACGAGAGGGACCACAAGGAGAAAGTAGGAAAGGAAAAAAGGAAAGACGAGACAGGATGGAGAGGGAGAAGGCGGACGGTGGAAACAGGAAATGGAAGGAAGAGTGAAAGGATGCGTGACAGAAGAAATGGAGGGAGGTTCAGAGGGAGGGACGAGAGGGTGGGGGGTAAGAGACTGTAAAGGTCGCATACGGCCAGGTCGCGAGGAGATGGAAAAGAATTGGAAAGGGTTCGGGAACGCTCCCTGAAAAAGCGCCAATATATTTGTGATATGGACATATGTAGAGAGAGGATTAGGAGAGACGAGAGGTTTGGGAACGTTCCGTAAAAACGCCTTGTAACCCTAAGGGGATTCAATAAATCAACTACATTAAATAATATTTTTAAATATTTACAGAATATAATTTATAATAATAATTACTAATACTTTTTTTAGTTTATATAATATTACTGTATCGTCGAAACCTCTCCAACATGGAGAGATCTCGTGGTTTCGTATGTTCTCGTTTGGGTCAGGAGGAAATGAATCGAATGCGTGGTTTTGAGCCAATGGAAAAATTCCTTTATTGGCTCGTGGGGAAAAGCCTTACGGCATAAAAACCCCGATGATCTCTAATCGAGTGTGTGTGTTGTACAACAGGTGAAATTCGTGTATGTATCGCTTGCGACGGGGCCCCGCGATAATGCAGAGACTTGTCTCTGGATCACGAGATGAATCTCGTACCGAGTCCAAGCTCGGTTACTACGTATCACGAGACACCGTAGTGTCTCGCGCCAAGTATGACCGTTGTTAATACGGTTGGCAATCGGATCGATCGCTACTCTCCAGGGACAGAAGCGAGTCACGCTTAGAATATGGAAGTTAATCGAACGATCTCGAATTAATCGGGTGCCCGAGTACTTCACTGTTCACCGAAGGAAATCGTACTGAGTCTCACGTCACGCTCGTTGCCCCTTTTTATTAGAAATTCGGCGGCTCGGACTCCCCCCTCCCCACTACGGACCCACGACGGTGGCGCGGACCCACGACTAAATAGCGAAGGTCGCGTCTGCTCATGTTTCCCAAAAACGCGCGAGATTAAATGAGTATAAATCCAAAGCATCAAACTTCACTCCGCGAAACAATTACAGTAACATTAAATAATATTATTTATCTAATATTTATATAATATTATTAGGAGCGGACATATAACTATCTATTAATATTCCACAAATATTATTAAATATAATATAATATTATTAGAATATTATATTTAATATTCTGAGAAAGAACCTACAATATTATTTAATATTAAATAATATCGCGTGCTTATAAGGTAACTTCAGCACCTCTCACTATGCTCAGCAATCCCTACTGGCAAGCAGCCTTTCATGAACTTAGACCTACGTATTCCCTTCCTACTCCTTATGAGTTTACAATGCCTTTACTTAATGCAGAATACAGCAGAGTTATGAAAAGTGTTTCAAATAAATTGAAGTCAGCAGTGTGTCTTGGCTTGATGACTGATGGATGGTCTAACGTTAGAGCTGAGGATATTGTAAATTTCTTAATATCAACTCCTGCTATAGTTTTTATCAAAAATGTTACTCCTGGCCAGGAACGGGAAAATGCTGCTTTTATTAGTAGAGAACTAATCCAAGTTATCGAAGACTGTGAAACTAACTATGATATTAGCGCCCAAAAATTTTTCATCTTGATAACGGACAATGCTACAGTAATGAAAGCAGCTTGGTGTTTAGTTTTAGAGAAATTTCCTCATATGTGTGCAGTTGCTTGTAGTGCTCATTCATTTAATTTGCTGTTAAGTGACGTCATGAAGCAACTATCTCTGGCCTCATTTTACAAACAAGTAAAGAATGTGATTAAGACTGTAAAGAAAAAACAGTTGTGTTGGCTACTTTTCAAAGTAAACAAGCTGCTCAAGGCAGTCAAGGCACAACTCTGAAACTTCCACCCAAGACTCGTTGGTGTTATATTGTGATATGTTTGGAATCACTGCTAGTCAATAAGTCTGCGTTGCAACAAACTGTGATATGTGAGCAATTAAAAGACTGTATTCCTAGAGATGTTCGTTCTAATGTTTTAGATGATGAGGGGTTTTGGGACACGGTCAAGATTGTACATGATTTTTTAGCTCCTTTGCATACTGCAATCAAAAATGTTGAGGGCGATAAAGCTACATTGTCACTTGTTCCAGAAGTGACTTTCAATGTGCGTAAGAGTATGATAGATTTATTGCCATCTACTCTACTTGATCAAAATGAATAAGAAGCTATTAAAAAAGCAATTACAGAAAGATTGTATCACTGTAATTTAGAGGTCCATTTTGCAGCAAATTTACTTGACCCTCGTTTTAAGGGGAAAAATTTAGACAGTTTTGAAATTCATTCAGCAATGGATTTCATAAGTAAACAATGTACACATCTTGGTCTGAACAAAGCTCCTTTGATGACAGACCTTGCTGCTTATAGAACTTGTACGAGGTTTTATCAGAGGGAATATTTATGGGAATCAGCGAATTCACTTCAGCCTGCTGTGTGGTGGGGAGGCTTGTGTGCAAGCCAACCATTGGAGTTCCTGGCTTCTCGTTTGCATTCTATCCCTCCTACATCAGCTGGCTGTGAAAGAGACTGGTCCCTTCAAGGCTCTATCCATACCAAAAAAAGGAATAGACTTAAGAATGAGAGGGTAGAAAAGCTGAAAGCTATTAAGCAAAATCTTCAGTACACTGCAAATGCACTGTTGCCTAAAAAAAATAAGAACTTGAAACCAAATGTGGAAAGTACGAGTATTAGTGATGTTTCTTTGGACGAGGAGCAACACTTAAATATAGAGTTTCCACTATCAGAGAGTAATTGGTCAGATTCAGATTCAGACACAGAGTGTACATCCGATGACTCAGTCAGTTGGGACTGATCATGATAGTAAAGACCAAATGCCGCTAGTTGCATTATGTTCATAACGTATGTAGTTAAGTGGGCCAGTACCCAGTACAAAGTTATGCATCATATCATGTTATTGAGGTCTAAGTCACAAGAGTATATTTTTATTTTTTAACCATTTAAAACAAATGTATGTAATGCATATTGGGCGACAGGAAAATAGTAAGTCGCGCTGGCGTTCCGATGAGGCGAGGATGGGCTAGAGAGTTCGCTAGCGGTACGAATAAGGCACGACAATTGTTTGAATATAAAAGGATATGCTTTATTGCACCCGTACACGATAACTTTCGGTACGATTGTTAACACAAAGAAAATACGTGCTGTTGGCGGGAAGGATAGATAGGTTCTATGAGAAAAAACGTTACGAAGTTGTCAGCACTGCTTTTACAGATAGAAGAAGACAGCGCTCGTGTAATAGGGAGTAACTAAGGAAAGTAGCGGGCATTACAAATCTCCAACACTCCTCCTTAATGATCGCTAACCGTTGCTATGCTGACAGTTCGATTTTGTTCACAAATGCCGCTAACTTTGATGCTCCCAATGGATTGGTTAGAGCATCAGCTAGCATCTTAGCTGTAGGGCAGTACAGTAGTTTTACTTGATTTCGGTGACAGAGCTCTCTGATGTAATGTTCCTTCGTGTCTATATGTTTCACTCGTCCACTGGCTCTTTCCACCTTGACAAAACTCAAACAACTTTGGTTATCCTCGTGAATTGTAGTTGGTTCTTCAGTAGCCTCGTCCAAATCCGCGAACAAACGCCTCAACCAGACAGCTTCTTGACAAGTCGCAGCTAAGGCATTATATTCCGCCTCCATGGAAGATAGTGACACGCAGTTTGCCTTTTACTCATCCATGCGATGGGCCCTCCTCCATAGAAGAAAATACATCCCGTGGTTGAACGTCCACTGCTACGATCTCCTCCCCAATCCGAGTCAGAGTATCCCACGAGTTTCTAACCATCTCCAGTCCCAAACTGTAGCTTCATGTCTTTTGTGCCTTTCAGGTAGCGAATGACACGTTTGGCTGCCATCCAATCCATTTCAGTAGGCGCGCTAACCTTCCTTCCCAGTAGACCGACGCTAACGGCCACATCAGGTCGAGCATTGACAGCTACATAGAGTAAAGCTCCCACTAGACTTCGGTATAGAGTTACATCCTGAAAAAGCTTGCCTTCTTCATTTGCCGCAGTATAACCAGGGTCCATTGGGGTCTTAGACGGGTTTGCATCGCTCATACCAAATCTGCAAATAATACTTTCAATATAATTAGTTAGACACATACTATAATGACCTTCCTTGAACCTAATTTCATGGTCCAAGAAATATTTTACAGAACCAAGACAGGTTATTTCAAACCGTTCTTTCAAGTTTTGATAAACTTCGTCAATTTTGACTTCCTCCGTGCAACCCATCAACATGTTGTTAACGTATACCAGAAGGAATATCGTCGTTTGGCCTCTCCGCTTAACGTATAAACATGGATCTGAGTTACATTGCTTGAAATCTAGTTCCAAGAGTACAGCATGTAATGCCTGATTCCAGCAACGTGCTTTAATCCATAGATGCTTCGCTTTAATCTGCATACGAAATTTTCCTTTCCGATTTCAGCAAAGCCGGGTGGCTGTCGCATATACAGCTCCTCCTCAATTACGCCGTTGAGATAGGCAGTCTTCACATCTAAGTGCTTTAGTACCATATTCTTCTTGCTTGCAACAGCTAGGAACGCTCGCAACGTCGTTTGTCGAGTAACAGGTGCGCACACCTCTCCGTAATCAATTCCATACTGTTGACTGTAGCCCTGTGCCACAATCCGAGCCTTGTGTTTGGCTATCTTACCGTTTTCATTCCGCTTTAATTTGAAAATCCACTTAGAACCAATGGGTTTCTTTCCTGCGGGTAGACGGACTAATTCCCACGTCTTGCTTTCTTCATGTGACTTTAGCTCGTCCTCCATTGCACGGCGCCATTCTGGCTCGTTCATCGCCATCTTGTAATCAGTCGGTTCCTCGGGATGTTCCGCCATACCAACCAAAAACTCCAAGAAGCGCCGAGGTAACACTCCTCTGTTTCGACGATCCTGTCGATTCAATATCGGCTCTGGTTCCTCCTGATCGTCAGCCGGTGAAGTACTGTCGAGGTCATGGAAGACATCATCATCTGATTCGACTTCGGACATTCCCTCAGAATTAGCTTGTTCCACTACGTCAGCAGATTCAGTCAGTCTCGTTTCCAAAGACTCTGCCTCACTTTCTTCTACGATTGTAGACTCCGATACGTCGTCCGATTTTGCCAACTGTTCCGATCCATTACCGAGTTCAATGAATCGGGCATCACGACTAATCGTTATCCTATCAGTTTTACGATCTAGAAAACGATATCCTTTGTGGTCATTGGAATAACCTACAAATACAAGCTTTTGCGCTTTTGCTTCCAGCTTTGATCGCTTCACATTTGGCACATGCACATATGCCTCGCATCCGAATACTCACAATCTTTCATAGTTCGGTTTTTGGCCCGTCCACAATTCATAAGGAGTGCGTTCGATAGCTCGAGACGGTAGTCGATTCTGCAGGTACGTCGCTGTCAAGACAGCCTCACCCCAGTATTTTCTTGGCAAATCAGCATCCAACAACATACATTTCCCCATTACTGTTAAACTCCTATTTTTCCTCTCTGCCACACCATTTTGTTGTGGGCTATATGGGGTTGTGAATTGCGCCTTTATTCCTTCGGACTCGTAGAACTGTCTCAGAACTCCTTACAGATATACTCTCCGCCGCCGTCAGACCGAATGATAGTAGGTTTCCGTCCAAACAGGTTTTCCGTCCAGCGCACATAGTGCTTTATCTTACTAACTGCTTCGAACTTTGTTTTGAGTAAATACACCGCTATAATCATCGATCATTGTCATGTAATATCTATTGCCTCCCGGCGTTGTGGTTGACATAGGCCCGCAGAGATCCGTGTGGATTAGTTCAAGTGGTTGTTTCGTTTTCCGATCGGCCGCCTTGGGGAAAAGCGTGCGAGCGAGTTTACCCTTGAGACAACACTCGCAAACGATACGAGCGTCACAATCCGTAATATTAAATCCGTTTGCTAAATTTTTCGCAGTTATCGCCCGTATGATTTCCGGATCTCTGTGACCGAATCTGCGATGCCAAATATGTTGACATCTTTCGTGGTGATTACTTACGGCTTTAAGAGATTGGTCCGGTGTCTTTAGTCGATATAAATCTCCGACAGTATCGACTGCTATTCTACTGCCAGCTGCGTTCCAAACTTTACAGCCTGTGTCGTCAAAATTTACCTTGAATCCGTTCGCTACCATTCATTTTACCGAGAGAAGTTCTCCCTCAAACGTAGGAACATACAGGACGCCTTTCTGGGTTATCTTCACGGGTTTACCATCGCCGTTTACTCCGGTGATTGTTCCATCGCCGAAATCCGCCACCTTTCTACGTTGTCCGTCTGCCAATGACACGCCTGATCCAGTACTTTCGATGATTGACGAAAAAATTGCCTGTCATTCGTCATATGACATGTCGTTCCGCTGTCGACGATCCAACCGCTATTCATTCCTCCAGCCGAGAAACATACAGCCTCGTTTGAGTCTTGAACGTGCTTTGCCTTTGCTTCAGCATCCTTGCCGTCATGCTTCTTGTTAGAACCGCCCTCATTTTTCTTGGCCAAAAACTTCCGACAGTCCTTTCGAAAATGACCTGGTTTCCTGCAAAAATAACAGATCTTTTCTGGCTTACCACTCTTCGCTTCGGATTTCATAGCCCTTTCTGTATCCGATCCACTGTTCTTCGCGACTCGTTTTGAATGCTGATCCAAAAGCTTTGATTTGACAAAATCAAGCGTCAATTCATCTTCCGGTCTACTTTTCAGTGCTTGAATAAGGCTATCGTAAGAATCTGGCAGGCTAGCCAAAATCATTGCCACTTTAAATGGTTCATCCAGATCCTGACCTGCGTCTCCGAGCTGATCGAAGAATTCTTCTATTTCCATAATATGTTTGTCTAAATTGCGGTCTTCTCCAAGCTCTGCTCGACACATTTTCTTTAGCAGCGGCACTCTCTTGGATACCGTCGCCTTCTCGTGATATGCTTTGAGAGCAGACCACGTGTCCTTGGCCGTCGTCGCTTTCTTGATCAAAGGCAACTGGCTCACCTCCAGGAACAAACCGATCGTAGACCGCGCCTTGCGATCTGTCTTCTTCCAATCATTGTATCCTGCGGCACCTTCTTCCAGCTTCGGTCTCGAGAGAATATCCCGTTCTTCTCGTTCTAGAAGCATCTGCATTAACTGCTTCCATGTCTGCCAGTTCGAACCGTTTAGTTTAGCAAAAGAGATTCGCAAACCGTCTGCCATTTCTATGCTTTTACGCACAACAAAATGTTTTACTTCTCGCACTCGCCAATGCTGGGCCCATAACCTATTGGGCGACAGGAAAATAGTAAGTCGCGCTGGCGTTCCGATGAGGCGAGGATGGGCTAGAGAGTTCGCTAGCGGTACGAATAAGGCACGACAATTGTTTGAATATAAAAGGATATGCTTTATTGCACCCGTACACGATAACTTTCGGTACGATTGTTAACACGAAGAAAATACGTGCTCTTGGCGAGAAGGATAGATAGGTTCTATGAGAAAAAACGTTACGAAGTTGTCAGCACTGCTTTTACAGAGAGAAGAAGACAGCGCTCGTGTAATAGGGAGTAACTAAGGAAAGTAGCGGGCATTACAAATCTCCAACAATGCATACGTACTTACGTATTTTCAAAGTTTGTGACAAGTATTGTTTGTTTTTGTTCATTTTATCAAGTAATATTTTAAATATTATTTTTACTATAAAAATAAATGGTAAAAGTTAACTTCTAAGTTTGTTCTGTTTTATTACATATGTGTGTGTTATAACTGTGACCTGTCGAATTTGTTACTCTGTGCAACGGATAGCCGCGGGAATTCGAGGGTCCGGCGGTGGGTAATTCGAAAAGAGAGAGAGTCAGGTTCTATATTAAAACGCTATACTATATTTACTCTTAAACTACACGTATCTACTTATAACTAACTTATAACTATTCTTACAAACTATTGTCGTTCTAACGGCTGTTCGCTAGCGTGATCTGGCGCACGGGCGCTTCGGAAGATAGATATTAATATATGCGCGACGGCGATCTATTGGTCGATACGGTCGGCGGCGCACAGTGGATCGAAGACTAACAATCAGCGGACATTCACCCGAAAATTAAAGTTATAATATTTTCATTAAAACTTATAATGTCAATAATAAATAAGTCGTAGATTGTTGAAACAACTTTATTTGTCTGGAATATTGCCATATTTTGCATGTGAATTTGTCATAAGGTTAGTTATTCTGATTTCCACGTCTTTTATTGTCAAAGTTTAGATTGCATTATTTCCTTACGTCTTATTAATAATCGAATGGCGATTTTTTTTGTTATAATACATATCTTATATATTAATAAAATAACTTAATAACAATTTTCTGGGTTAGCTTAACCATTTTCCGAAATAATTTTTCATTCTTGATAAAAAGTAGAAGTATCTAAACTTGTTTTACGTTTTCCAAAAAATGTTTGAAACTGTCAGCTTTTACCTTGTATTTGCCGTATTCAGGACTGTTTTCACATTATTTTTCAAGCGAATTCAAGTGCCGCTAGGTGCCGCTTTGCAAAATATATCAAAAAACGTGTTAGTGTCTCATGCCAAGTATTTTAATTACACTAGTTTACAGTCAAAAATTAGTTTGTAGACTGATGTTATTATATTTTTTAAATTACATATAAGTAATACAAGACCAGTGAAATTGTTATTATATGAAATTTGAATACGCAAAGTATAGGTCAAAGCTAGTTCTTCGTAGTCTAATAATATTCTGTTTAAGACACTTGTCACGGATTGGGGCAGGTTCAGATTCAAACCCTGGTTGAGGTAATATTTTCCTATGATAACAAATTCTATACAGTGATTTTTAAATATAATATTTATTAGCATAAACATATATATACATATATATATAATGTAAAAACTTGGCACTAATAAATCAAATAACACATTAATTTGAAATGCAACAGTTTTATTAACTGCAGTTATTGCAAGTATCAAAAACACCCCTTAAAAATACACATATTTTTTAATTTTATTTTTAAATCTAAATTTGAAAAACTAGTTTTAATTAAAAAGATATAATCAAATTCGGATAATTCGAAGTTAATGTTTATGCTAATAAATAGTATATTTAAAAATCACTGTAAAGAATTTGTTATCATAAGAAAATATCACGAGACACGGTAGTGTCTCGCGCCAAGTGTAAGCGAAGCTAGTACCACGCGCGCGAGACCGACCGTGTAAGTTTACGCGAGTACACGACGGGCCCTCAGATTTTTTTTTCTCAACAATGGCTGATCCCACGAACTTGAGACTTCGATAG
>NW_011965986.1:6456-9531 GCF_000949405.1 Vollenhovia emeryi | reverse complement strand
TTTGTGGAACGCGGTATACGCGGTGGTTTGAGCCAGTGCTCGAACAGGTACGCTCGAGCCAATAACAAGTACATGCAGTCTTACGATCCATCGAAACCATCCTCGTACCTGATGTACTTTGATGTTAATAATTTGTATGGTTGGGCGATGTGTCAACCACTGCCATATGCAAATTTTCGATGGATCGAAGATATTACGAATTTCGACGCGAGCGCAATCGCTGCGGACTCATCGACAGGTTACATTCTCGAGGTCGATCTCGAGTATCCGCAGCATCTTCATAATGCGCACATTGACCTACCGTTCTGTCCAACGCGCGATAAACCACCCGGCAAGCGGCAGGATAAACTTCTCGCGACAGTGTATGATAAGAAGCGTTACGTCATACACTATCGCAACCTGCAACAGTGCACGCGTCATGGGCTTCGCGTGACAAAGATACACCGTGTATTGGAGTTTTCGCAATCTCCATGGCTCCGCGATTACATCGAGCTTAATACTCAGTTTAGAACACGTGCGACAAACGATTTCGAAAAAAATTTATACAAATTAATGAACAACGCGGTATGTGGCAAAACAATGGAAAATGTACGGAATCATGTCGACGTTAAACTTCTAACAAAGTGGGATGGTCGTTACGGTGCGGAGGCAATGATTTCGAAACTAAATTTTCATAGTCGCAGCATCTTCTCAGAAAATTTAATCGCCGTGGAATTGCGAAAACTCGAAGTGAAATTCAACAAGCCAATCTACGTGGGTATGTGCATCCTCGACATATCCAAGATCTGCTTGTATGAATTTCACCATGAATACATGCTGCCCCTGTACAGTGACAAGTGTAGAATCATGTATACTGATACCGACAGTCTCATATACCACGTCAAGTGCGAGGATGTATATGAGACTGTGAAACGCGATATACACAGACTCGACACGAGCGATTATCCGATTGACAACGCGTATGGAATACCGCTTATAAATAAGAAAGTGCCCGGTCTAATGAAGGACGAAAACAATGGCGCGATCATGATGGAATTCGTGGGACTCAGAGCGAAAATGTATGCGTTGCGAGTCGATGGTAAGGAGGATACGAAGAAGGCTAAAGGTGTCAAAAGTAATGTAGTAGCGCGAACAATATCTTTTGATGATTACACACATTGTCTGCGAGACGAGATCGAGATGACGCGTCAGCAGTCGTGTATTCGATCTAAACTGCATCAAGTTTACACTATAACCGAGACGAAAATCGCTCTGAGTCCATACGACGACAAACGATACGTCATGCCTGACTCGACCAACACGTTACCTTGGGGACATTACCAGATACCTCTATAATATATTCACAGTATTATTGTACATTATAGAATAGTAATTATTACAAGTATATGTTTATTCACGTGTAAAATAAATTACACAACTATGTATGTATATATGTATATTCTATTTAATATATTCTTATACATGTTTAATAGAATAAATACATTCTTTAAAAATTAAAGCACATTGTTCTTGTCTATCCACGAGTTATGCGATCCAGCGAATCCCAGCCATTTCACATAAACCTTGTCACCCTTCCTGCGCAGTACTTTTTCTACGAGATACATATCCGGATAAGTCGCGCGATGCAACTCGTACTCGTAGAATGCTCCAGCGACGGATTCTCCGCGATATTCCTGGAGTAGATACGTTACGGGATTGGTGCGCTGTACTGTAACGATTTTAAACACCTCGGTGGTCCAATTTGGTGTATAACCCTTCTCAAACACCGTCTTGTATCTGCTAACGCGTACCGCGCCATTCACTTTGAACTTTGCCGGACCAGCGATTTTTACGTGGCTGTACACAGTTTTCAGAAGCCTGTTAGCCACCGCAGGGGTAACGTCGACGGGTCGCATGCCGATGGTCCTGTGCTTGCATGCGTTGTACTCTGCAATGAGTCGTGGTAATAAATCTATCCACTTGTAACTTCCATTGAGTGTAAACATCTTCCACATGGTGTTCTTCAATGTGCGATTGAACTGCTCGATGACCGATGCTTTCAATACGGAATAGGTGGAATAGAGATTGATGTTGCGTTTCTTCAAAAGTCGTTGCACGTTGCCGTTGTAAAATTCTTTCCCCATATCGGTTTGCAGGTTTTTCGGGCATCTATCGCTCTTCCGAATTATCTCACTGACAGCATTAGCCGTCTCGCTTCCACCTTTAGTCTTAAGCGGCATAGCCCAAGCATGCTTGCTCAGCACATCGATGACTGTAAGCATGTAGTGGTAGCCTCTGTTGAAACGTGAGTATGCACGCATATCAACGAGGTCGGCTTGGCACAGATCATCGTATCCTCGAACTATGACGCGTCTTCGTGGAAAATTCCTTCTCGCCGGAGCATGCAGCTCCTCGACGAGCCGTCGCTTCTCGGAACCGTTACGTCCATCGGATTTTGATGGTCTCATGTCTCGACAGTGTGTAATCGTTGACGTAATGATATGCAAAGAGGGTACCATGCGATATATGTTTTCTAACAGCTCCGAATACAGACCGGTTTCCGAAATACAGATCTGTTTACAGACCTGTTTCCGATTTACAGACCTGTTTCCAAATTACAAACCTGTTTCCGAAATACAGACCTGTTTCTGAAATACAGACCTGTTTCAGAAATACAGACTTGTGTCTCCTACCCGTTTATTTCTGATTGCAGTCGTCATCCAATAGTCGTTCATATCCGTTTTTGTAGTTCATCATTATCCGATAGCCGCTCGTTAACCGTTTCTAATCTAGTGATATTTGCATGCCAGAGCTCGTTTGCAGCGATCTGTAAAGCATGCAGGTTCTTCTCCAACGCAATCAGCTTCTCATCAGACTCTTTCCTCAACGTTACAACGCACTGTTCCACGTACAGTTTGTTTACCGCGTCGGTATCAGCCTCAGGTTGCGCTACACGACGAATCTTGCATGATCTTGCATCGAAATCCGTAGCAGCGCGACAGAGAGCGTTATGATGCACGTAACTTCTCATCAATCCGCTCCAGCGATTGTATGAAATGTTATCGGTTGTACCTCTTCTCCCTTCGGATACTCCAA
>NW_011965986.1:0-5640 GCF_000949405.1 Vollenhovia emeryi | reverse complement strand
TTTGGCTGGTGGTCCGCGTAGAACTGCCTCGATATATTTTTGGCTCAGCGGGCCCAGATGCATCTGCAACGCTGCTTGACCCTCTTCCGTTTGTATCTCGCGTTGAACGGCTGACGGGAGCGATCCCCAGTGGTTTCGAAAACATCCTCAGACCCAAGAGTCACATCCATTGGACGCATGGTCGTCGCACGTGGTGTAGAGGTTATCAACGGTGTAGAGGTTATCGGCGGTGTGTGGCGACTTGAGTTGCCCATCTATACCACGACACACTCATGGTCGTTGGTGGCGCTGTCCGAGCGGGACAAGTTTTGTAACAGTCGCTTCTCTCAACTCGCACGATCGAGACCGATCACCTCGACGTTGCGATTGAGATCTAATAAAGTATATCGTTTGTTCTTAATGTGCCTTGCATCATTCCTGCCTTCGCACATAAACTAGCTACCGGCACAAGAAGTATCTGTGGCACTTCTACCGGGGCTTCTAAGATATCTAAGCCCACAATTGGTGACCCCGACGTGATCGCGCATCCGCGCGGTTCACGAGTGCATTGGCAAGATCAAGGAGCGACAACGGGGCCCAGGTCATCCCCAGTCTATCGGGCGGACCTGCAGCCTTTACCAGGACCTCGAAATCGACGTTCCAGCCTCGAGGATCCGTGGACGGCCCCATTTCTACGCCTCGAAACTTCGGGCGAGTCCATGTTTGGACCGCCTCGAAACTTCGGGCGGGTCCATCTTCCGAGCGAACAGCGAGGAGGCCATATTGGGTGACGCAACCAAAACGCACCCTGAGTCAGCGCACAAGTCATCCCAGCGGACATCTTCGCGCCAACGCAGTTGTACCTGTGGACGCGCTTGCCGCCGACGAGCGCACGGGACCATACCAACAGCGCGCGGGACCATACCGCGGCGCACGAGGACTACATCAACGGGACGCATTCAGCCCCCGGCGCGCACGCAACATCGGTTGAGGGACGCCCCTGGCAGCGCATCTAGCAGGCACCGCCGTCCGGCGGGACGCAGGACAGCGCCTCTACCCTACTCTCGCCGAGGTCTCGAGTCCGGGCTCTACCTCCTTCGAGGGACGACGCCGCTTCCAGAACTTCGAGAGCGTTGAGGCACATGCTTTGCCTCGTCCTGGTATTTCTCCTCAGTTTCTTTTCTTTTTTTCTCATTTCTTCTCGGTTCGCGCTACGCGTCCCATAGTTTAAACATGCCGGACGATGACGCGCGCGTAGAATCGTACCGGGTGCCTAAGATCCCGCCCTCTGGCGACAGGCCCCGGAAGATTGGTTTTTGCGTGTTGAAGCGTCGTTTAGAAACGCGAACATAACCGTCGATAGTACTAAAGTCGACCACCTTATCGCTAGCCTCGATCCAGAGGTCATTTCGCATATCCGAGATTTGATTCAGGAGGAACCACCTCCTGCTAACCTGTACAAAGCGCTCAAAGACAGAATTCTTGCGACATTCGCGGTCTCACCGGAGGCCCGTTTACGGCAGTTACTGAAAGGTCAGGTGCTTGGGGACCGGAGACCCTCGCATTTATTAAGTCAAATGAACCAGCTCAACGGTGGGCAATGCAGTACCGCCGTATTAAAATCCCTCTTCCTTGAGTTGTTGCCCGACGCGCACAAGACCATTTTGGTCGCGATGAACGAACCTGACCTGCAAAAACTCGCAGGAATCGCGGATAAAGTCGCGGATATCAATGCTCCCAGTACCGCAGTCGCCGTAGTCGCGCCAAAAGAATCTAGAAAATCCCGCTCTAAAGCTCCTCTGAGCGTCGACGAGCGGTTTGATATGTTAACCAAACAAATCCAATCTTTGAGCACTTCGGTCGCGAAATTGCGCCGCGACCGTTCCACATCCCGTACGCGTAATAAGACTAAGCATGGTGATGAGGCAGATAAGCCTGATGCTAAGGCAGGCTACTGTTTCATTCACCGTAAATACGGGAAGAAAGCCACGTCCTGCCGCAAGCCTTGCTCGTGGAAAGATGACGCGGCTGAAAACTAAACCGCTCTCCCCGCGAAGAGACGGTCGGGGATTCTGGGCACAGACAAAGCCGTCTTCACGTTTTCGATCAGATCACTGGTCAACGGTTTTTAGTAGATACAGGCGCGGAGATCTCTCTTCTCCCAGCGACCTTGCGCGATAAGAATACGCCCTCGGAACTTAAGCTGTTCGCAGCGAACAATACTGTCATAGATACGTTCGGCGAGCGTCGTCTTACCTTAGACTTAGGCTTGCGGCGTCCCATAACTTGGACTTTTCGCGTGGCAAACGTGCCTTTTGCAATCCTCGGTGCAGACGTGTTGACACACTATAAATTAACGGTCAACCTGCACAAGCGTCGGTTAATCGACAGCGTGACTTCTTTGTCCGGACAAGTAATAGCGGTTCCGGAAAATAAAATTTCGTTGGTTAACAGCGATAATAAATTCGCGGATATCTTATCGGGATTCCCCGAGGTTACCGGTCGCGGTCAGGCACTCTCGCCTGCCGCATGTGCTGTCGAACACCATATTGTTACGAACGGTCCTCCCGTCGCGGAGAGGCCACGCCGGTTACCCCCCGATAGATTAAAGGCAGCGAAGGCTGAAATAAAAAGGCTGTCTGAGTTAGGCATTTGTAGGCCGTCCAGCAGTCCTTGGGCTAGTCCAATCCATCTCGTCCGCAAAGGCAACGGCGATTGGCGGTTATGCGGTGATTACCGTCGCCTAAATGCCGTCACGATACCGGATAAATATCCGATACCGTACTTACATGACTTCACCTCAAATTTATTGGGTAAGTCGATCTTCACCTCCCTTGATCTCTTCAAGGCCTACCATCAGATTCCAATGGCAAAGGCCGATATCCCGAAAACGGCCATTATCACGCCGTTCGGTTTATTTGAATTTGTCTCCATGACATTCGGTCTGCGGAATGCCGCTCAAACCTTCCAGCGGTACATTCACCACGCCCTACGGGATCTCGACTTCGCTTTTGCTTATATAGATGATATTCTTATTGCGTCTTCTTCTATGGAGGAGCATAGGAAACATCTAAGCATTGTCTTTCAAAAACTCAAGGAATTCGGGTTAGTCATTAACCCGTCCAAATGCGTATTCGGTGTAGAGGAGTTGACTTTCCTCGGGCATCGCGTAAATAAATTCGGTCTTAAACCCTCTCCGGATAAAGTGGCTGCCATTCGGGATATCCCGAAGCCAAAGACCGTCGCGGAACTTCGTCGTTTTTTAGGCGCGTTAAATTTTTATAGGCGCAGCCTTCGACATGCCGCTCGCGTACAAGCCCCGCTACACGCATATTTAACGGACTCGCGTAAAAATGATAAACGTGAAATACCGTGGACTCAGGAGGCCGAAACCGCGTTCGACAAGGCCAAAGCCGACCTTGCTAATGCCGCGTTACTTGCACACCCGTCCAATTCTGCCGACACTCGCGTCGTGTCAGATGCTTCGGACTTTTCCATGGGTGGGGCCCTTGAGCAATATACCTCTGACGGGTGGAAACCATTAGCTTTCTTCTCTAGAAAGTTCACTCCAGCGCAGAGAAATTATAGCGCATACGACCGCGAATTAACCGCGATCTACGAAGCAATAAAGTTCTTTCGACACTTCCTCGAAGGTCGGAATTTTAAAATCGTAACGGACCATAAATCTTTGGTGTACGCATTTCAGCAACGGTCGGATAAAGCCTCTCCTAGGCAGTTACGTCAGCTCTCATACATAGCACAGTTCACCACCGCGTTGGAACACCTTGCCGGTTCGGAAAACGTGGTGGCCGACAACGTATCTCGTATAGAGGCTCTCCGCCTCCCGGTCGAATTTGAATTAGTAGACCTCGCCGCTAGTCAAAAAGAGGACGAGGAACTTAAACATCTCTTGATCTCGAACTCGTCCTCGTTAAAATTAAAGAAATTCGTTTGGGGTTCTTCCAACACAGAGCTATACTGTGAACTGTCAGGTGAATCAATCAGACCCTACATTCCAGCACCTCTTAGAAGACAGGTCTTCGACCTCTTCCATAACCCCGCGCATCCGAACGCAAAAGTAATAGACCGCGTCATTAGACAGCGGTATATCTGGCCTAACCTGCATCGCGACGTCGCATCGTGGGCGGGTAATTGTACCGATTGCCAGCAGTGCAAGGTTTCGCGTCACGTCAAACTTGAGCCCGCTCAGTTTACGGTTCCCGACGGGCGTTTCGACCACGTCCACATGGACATAGTAGGCCCCCTGCATCCTAGCAACGGCTTTATGTATTGTTTGACAATCATCGATAGGTTTTCCCGCTGGCCAGAAGCGATTCCAATCCTAGATATTACTGCCAAAACTAAAACAGTAGCTAGGGCATTCTTCGATAATTGGGTCGCTCGTTTCGGTGCACCTAACATTCTCACGACCGATCAAGGTCAACAATTTGAAGCGCAGCTCTTCTCAGCCCTTCTCAAATTAATCGGATGCAAACGCATTCGTACTACAGCTTATCACCCTGCCGCGAATGGCATGATCGAGCGTTGGCACCGCACCTTCAAGGCAGCAATTATGTGCCACAACACGCCAAACTGGGTGGATGTCCTCCCCACGGTATTACTCGGGTTACGCACCCATTTACGGATGGACACAAAAGCCTCTCCGGCCGAATTCTTATACGGTACGGTATTACGGATTCCGGGAGAATTTTTCCTCCAAGAGGATTTTTCACCGGATCCTCAAATTTTTGTAGACGACTTTCGACAGCACATGCGTCAGGTGAAGCCGGTACCCGTGGCACACCATTATAAAAAGCGCGTTTTCCAGTTTAAGGAATTGTCGAAGTGTTCGCACGTCTTCCTCCGTAAGGACGCGGTTAAGAAACCATTAGAGCGGCCTTATTCGGGCCCCTTCAGGGTACTCGAAAGGACGTCGGATAAAGTCTATAACATAGAAATAAACGGCAGGCCCACGGCCGTATCGATAGAGCGGCTCAAGCCAGCTCATTTTATACCGGACGACGTCTCAATAAATCACGATTCGTCTACGTCCGACGCGACGGACAAGCTTTCCACGTCGACAAGCGCTTCGTCCGATACTTTAAAAACGTATTCCGGTCCTAAGAAGAAAGTGCAAATTAGGCTGGATAAAAATACGACATCCTCACGTTAGTCAGGTCTTGACACGAAAACGTGAACGGTCATTCCATAGCGCGTAAAAGTTTATTCTCCGTTCTCCACTTTAGTTTGTGTTGACTCTCATCTTGGATACGGTCGCGCATTTCTTTTCTTTGTACATCCTGCGTATGCGTTAGTCTTTAAGCAGCGGTACTAGATATAAATCATGTACATCCTGCGTATGCGTTAGTCTTTAAGCAGCGGTACTAGATATAAGCTTGTACATCCTGCGTGCGTTAGTCCTTAAGCAGCGGTACTAATTATAAGTTTATACATCCTGCAAGCGTTAGTTTTTAGCAGCGGTATAATACTCATTACATGTTACGGTATTTCACAGTCAGTACAATGTACATCCTGCGTATACATATTCCCTTAGTTCTAAGCAGCGGTACTATAAGTTTTTGCGATACATCCTGCGTATGTAGTAATCTTTAAGTAGCGGTATTGTAATTTCGGGAGATAAAACAATTGCATGTCGATACG
>NW_011965985.1:0-9528 GCF_000949405.1 Vollenhovia emeryi | reverse complement strand
TTGCAACGTGGCCAATGGGGACCGTGGTCAATTGCAACGTGGCCAATCGGGACCGTGGTCAATTGCAACGTGGCCAATCGGGACCGTGGTCAATTGCAACGTGGTCAGTTGCAACGTGGTCAAGTGCAACGTGGTTGTTGGAGATTAATTTGAATCTCGTTTATTTCATCCCCGGCGTGATGGCAGCATCAGCCGGGTCAGATCGTGCAGCGCCGCATGAGCGCTGCCCGCGCATGCCCGATCGCGATGCGAGGCGACCGCGCGACTTCACGCATGTTACCGGCGCTCTTTGTCTCATAGCGACCGTACGTAGTACACGCGTCTTGAAGTGCGGATAGTTATCAAGTGCTCTTTTGTGGACTTTCTCATTTTCTCATCGAGGAATAGACTCAGTGCGGACACGTAGTGAACTCTCAGCAGTGCCAATCATCCAGGACATTTAGCTACAGCATCAACGGCAGCTCAAGCTCACCACGCATCGCACGCCGGCGTTGCGTGGACACGGCTCACGGGCATCGACATTCACGAGGCCGGCTATCGATTAATATAATCGACCCGTGCAAGTGATTAGAGACTTCTCAGTCCCGCTATCTCTTAGACTTCTCAACTGTAAGCATTTTTATTTATTAAACGGACCCCACGGTATTTTACTGAAAACGAACTGAGTTACGATCACCTGAATTTCCACCCCCTAACGCGTGCATCCGTTCCCAGAGCCTCTCTACGCAAAAGTCCTCTCAGCCCTGCTTCCAATCGCAGCGGTCCAGCGAGCTCTCCTAACGAGAATCGCGAGCAGTGGTCAATCGGGACCGTGGTCAATTGCAACGTGATCGATCGGGAGCGTGGTCAATTGCAACGTGGTCAATCGGGACCGTTGTCAATTGCAACGTGGTCAATTGCATCGTGGTCGATCGGGACCGTGGTTAATTGCAACGTGGTCAAGTGAAAAGTCAAGTGAAAATGCTGGTCTGGTCGACGACGACGACCGGGACGACCGGGACGACGACAAAGATGTTTCTTAATCCAAAATTTCACAAATCTGACTTTGCATTGCAATACCTCCACTCCTGGGGCACGTAGGAGAAAAGTAAAAACACTTTTATTATGCAAATCGTACCCAAGCTATCGATTAAGCGCTGTCTCAATTTCGTCGGATCAGCCGTTGTTGAGATCCGAAAATCTGAGAGCCCGTCAACTCGTGCACTCGCGTAAACTTACACGGTCGGTCTCGCACGCGTGTACTAGCTACGCTTACACTTGGCGCGAGACACTACCGTGTCTCGTGATTTTTAATTGCTCGAACGCATTTTGTTGGGCTGTCGTCCAATGAAATTTTTCTCCCTTTTTTGTCAATTTCGTAATTGGTTTTGCTATTTTTGAAAAATCTTCAATAAATTTTCGGTAGTATCCTGCTAGACCGATGAATGATTGTACATCTTTGACTTTGCGTGGGATCGGGAATTCCCTTACTGCTTCTAGTTTCGAAGGGTCGGGCGATATTCCGTTTTCCGAAATCACATGTCCTAGGAACATCACCTCTTTTCTGAGAAATTCGCATTTGTCTGGCTGTAATTTCAAGTTATTTTCTCGTAATCTTTTTAATACATCGATAAGTCTTTTGTTATGTTCTTCTAGGCTAGGACCGTAGATCACGATATCGTCTAAATAGACTGGGCATTTGAGCCCTTGTATCCCCATCAGTACAGTATTCCATTAGGCGTTGGAAGGTTGCCGGGTCGTTTTTTAGCCCGAATGGCATTCGATTGAAACCGTAATGTCCATACGGAGTTGAGAACGCTGTTTTTCCTTTATCTCTTTCTGCCATTGATATCTGATGATATCCTGAGGCTAAATCTAGGGTGGGAAAGTATTTTGCGTTTCCGAGTTGATCCAGAATATCTGTAATGTTCGGCATGGGAAAGGAGTCTCCTATTGTTAGCTCGTTAAGTTTTCGAAAATCGATTACTATGCGCAATTTTTGTTTTCCTGAAGCGTCCATCTTTTTTGGTACTACTAGTAGGGGTGCGTTCCACTGGCTGGTGCTAGGTCTTATTATTTGTTGATTCAGCATTTCCTTCATCTGTCGATTGACTTCTTCTTTATGTTTCTCTGGGAGACGATAAGGTCTCACGTTCACGCTTGGAGAATTGGCGTGTGTGTTTATCTCGTGCTCAACACTTGTGGTATGTGTGAGTGGGTCTCCGTCTATACGAAAGACGTCGTTATATTCTTCACATATTTCCATTAGTAGTTTCTTTTCTTCGCGGTTCAGATGGCTGATTCGTAATAGATTTGTTATCTGCTCGGTTCGTGAAATGGAGATGGATTCCTTGACCTTTATGTGTGCTAGTTGTGCGCTTCTTGCTTCGGCTTGCGTACTCTCTGCTACGCTTTCAATTGTAACATGCGGTGCCTGTATGTCTATCTCTTTCTCAGTTGTGTTCAATATGCTTACGGGGCAAGTATAGTCTTTCGGTGTGACCAAGCAGTTACCGATAAAGACTCCCGGTGCCGGTTCTGCTCTTCGCGTCACGCCGGTCGTATTTTGATCCGTGATTACGTGCACGATTGTTTCACTCCGTGGCTTCAATATGATTCGCCTATACGGGTAGAGTCGGAATTCTGTCGCACCTATTTTTATTATTTTTGCGTCATAATCACATAACGCTTTACTTTTGTGAACGAAGTCGAGTCCGATGATCCCTTCGTAATCTATCGGTACATCGTCTCGGATTACGTATACGGGGTGTTTTATGTTTCCGTCTGTTAATTTGATGGTCAGATACGTTTTTCCGATCGTAGTGATGGAGTGTCCCGTGATCCCGACTAATTTTATCGGATCTTCCTGAATTTGGGTTTCTCCTTTTAGAGCTTTTAATTTTATTAATGAAATTGTTGCACCTGTGTCGAATAAAAATTCGACTTGTTTATTTTCGGCTTCTCGCACGGGTAAGGAGAGTAGATCTAGTCCGGTGTCGGCTTTCAGTGACCGTTCAACGTGTGTAACTCTATACGTCGCGGCGGCGCGCGTTGTCTTTGGCCTTGCCTTTTCGCTATCGTTATCTTCTTCGCTGCTATGCGATTCAATGCCACTTATAGCTTTCGGTTTCTCTTTCGCCTTGTCTTTACTTTCGCGAGAGTTCCCGTAATTTTTATAATAGCGGCGTGCGGTGCCTTTTTTCTCAGGACGTCCGTTTAGCACCCAGCACTCGTTGCGCGCGTGCCCTTTTCTCCGGCAATGATTACAGTATTTTTCTAAAGTATTTACGCGTCGTCCTTCCGGCTTCGGTAAGGTATATTGATTCGCGTATCGGCTACTTCGGCAGTCGCGTCCGTAATGTCCCTTTTTACCGCATTTCTGGCACGTAACGTTAGATCGTTCGGAGTACTGATGTCTCGCGGTACTGGGCTCGAAGGAGCGTCGGTAGGGATTCTGTCGGGCAGTCGGCCCTTTAACTCTTTCTTCGGCGCTCGCGTCGGCGATCGCTTCCTGTAACGTGTTATAGTGCTGTGACCGCACTCTTATTTCCTCGGGTAGGCCTATTTGGAAATTGCAAAGCGCTTGCTCCTTAATGCTTTCAAGTATTGCGCGCTGTTGCTCCACTGTACGGGCTTTTCCGTCCTCTATGGCTTCGTACAATTCCATAGCGAGGGTCTCTACGCGTCTTCCGAATGTCTGCGCGTTTTCCGATTGTTTTTGGCGGAGGGAGTTAAATTCTAATTGCAGATGCGCGGTGCTTCGCTTGCTTAGATATTCGCGTTCCAGTTCGCGTTTTAACTGCTCGTAATTTTCTATGCTTCTCGTGTGAAAATCTATCATAGCTTTCCCTTAAGTAGAAGAAATACTAGATGTATTCACAGAATATTAATTAGTCTACTAATATTTAAAAAAGATATAATATATATATAATGTTACGAAAAATTGCGTTTCACATAATAAAACAGTTGATAATAAATAATATATATAGTTATAAAATATTAAAAATGCGTTTATATATAGTTCTTAATATAAAGTATCTAATAATCTAAATAATTATGTATTGTTCGAATAAAATAATTTTATAAACTTTTAACTTTATACTTACAATATATTTTTGTAGGATTTATTTTGCATGCCAATTTGTACAATTAATTATACTTTGTAATTTTATATAGTTTTTCATTTAGGGGTTTTTTACTAATCTGGGGGGAAATATAGGCTGGCTTGGGGGATTTACATTGAGGCCATCTGGCAACACTGTTGATAAGGCTTCTTCCTTCTTTTATTATAATTTGCCTTATTCTCGCGTTGGATCTTTTCAATGTTCTCCTTGGACTGCTGCCTCAATTCGGTCCGGTCATTGTCAAACGAAGCGATAAGCTCATTATCTAGAATTTCCTTGATGTCGGGATCGTCACGGATGCGAGGGCATACTCCCAACAAGACACGAAAAGGTGTCGTACCAATACTTCTGTGCAGCGTTGTATTCAGACATAGCTGGGCAGCGTCGAGATACTTATACCACTCATCAGGCTTAGGGGCCGATAGCTTAGTCAACAGCGGTATCAAGGTACGGTTCAGGCGCTCAACTTGACCATTGGCTCTTGGAACTCCCGTGGTAATCAGCTGGTGCTCGATGCCCTCGGAGTTACAATATTCTTTAAACTCCCCTGATGTAAATGCGGAGCCCCGATCAGAGATAATCCTCCTTGGGTTGCCGAACACCGATGACTGTTTCTTTAGACAATTTATAGCCGCGGCTGCACTCGTAGATTTCACCGCATATAACCACGAAAACTTCGAAAAGGCGTCTACAACAGGGGTGGGCAAAATGCTGCCCGCGGGCGCCCAGCCGGCGGGCATGCCCCCACTCCAATCATCGCCCCACCACGTCTACAATCATATTCGGAACTATACTTCTAAAGCGCGACGTTCTTTCCCACTTGCCGAAACTGTCTCCCCACTATTGCCCGACACGCACAGCTATTGCCCGCGGGCAAACGGGCGCCCGCGGGCAGTGAAAACTGCCCACCCCTGGTCTACAATAGCGAAAATGTGAAGGTAACTTTTCCTCGTCGACGGTAAAGGACCTAAATAATCGATATGGAATGTGTCTAACGGTACGCTTCCCTTCTCGATCGGACTTAACAAACATTCCGGTTTTCCGTGCTTTCGCTCGGCCATTATACACGCTACGCAATTCCGCACAATCTTTGGACGCAAGCTAGGAATCCAACAGTTTTTCTTTATTAGAGCTTCCGTTTTATTAATTCCGAAGTGTCCTTGTTCGTGAGCTTTTCTAATTATTTGCGTTTACAACTGTTTCGGAACAACTAACCGAATATCGTCGTCTACTTCTTTATACAGAATTCCGCCTCGCATTACATAACCATCCGCTTCGCTTTGCTTAGTCGCGTTGATGAGTACTCGCAACTCTCCCCTGCGCCCCCCTCAATCGCGCCACCAGTCCCTCTTCACATTCATCTATAATCAGACAGGACGGTATGGGATTTCGACTGAGAGCATCTACATAGACCATGCTTTTTCCGGGCCGATGCTCTATAAGGTAGTCAAACTCCTCAAGAAGCAGCGCCCATCTGGCAACCCTTACACATAGATCTTTCTTAGCCATGGTCAATGCAAACGCCCTACAATCCGTTACAATTTTAAAATGTATTCCCAACAAATAAACACGAAATCGTTTGAGCGCCCTGACAATCGCCAACACCTCTAACTCGTACCTCGAGTATTTTTCCTCTGCTGGTGTTGTTTTGCCGCTCGCGTAGTATACCGGGTGAAATCGCTGATCCTCGCTATTTTTTTGAAGAAGAATTGCCCCATAACCGTATTTAGACGCATCCGTGTGCAATTCGGTTTCCACACCAAATACGGTATAAATTTAATACAGGCTGTTGGCATAGTATAAATTTTAACTGTTTGAATGCATTCCTTTCAGCCTCACCAAAACAAAATTTAACGTTTGCCTTTAGCAAATTAGACAGCGGTCGAGCGATAGTGCTATATCCCGGCACGAACTTGCGAAAATATCCGCTAAGACCGAGAAAAGCTTGTACATGCTTGACGCTCCGCGGTTCTGGAAAACGCACTACAGCTCCAGTCTTTCGCTCCGACGGTCGAACGGTGCCGTTTTCGATTATATGTCCTAAAAACTCAACTTTTCTTTGTAAAAAGGAACATTTCTCCCAATTAATTACTAATCCGGCTTGACTCGCCGTCGTTAAAACGTTTTTTAGATTTTCTAATCCGTCGTCTTCATTTTCCGATAATACAATCAAATCGTCCATATAGGTCAATACAACTTTTTCTCTAATCAAGTTTCTAAATACTGCGTTAACAAATCTTTGAAAAACCGATGGTGAGTTACACAAACCAAAAGGTACTCGTAAAAACTCGTATTGACCATCCGGAACGATGAACGATGTATACTTCACGCTCGCGTCATCCATATGCACATGGAAGAAACCGTTTTTTAGATCGAGTGTACTGAAGAGTTTCGAGCCTTGCAATTGATCCAGCTGATCCTCTATCAACGGGAGAGGATATCGATCCTTTATTATTTTTTTATTGAGGAGTCTATAATCTACACATAACCTATGAGAATTATCCTTTTTTCTTACAATTACAATCGGACTCGCGAAATCGGATGTGGATGGTCGTACAATGCCCTGTTCTTGCCACTCATCTATCTGCGCGTTGACAATGTTTCTTTCTGCTGGGGATAAACGCCTCGCCTTTTGATATACCGGTTCGTCGTCCCTCAAAATAATCGTCATTCTAACCTTAGTATCGACGTTAACGGTCTTGTTTGGTACATAATTTTCTATTAAAGTCGCTACCGCCTGTCTGTATTTGTTATGTATACGAGACACATCTATCGCGTTTGACTCACACACTTTTTCCACATCAATTTGAAATATATTCGTTGAACCGTCCCCATCGACTATATCTTTAGAAATCGGGCTAATCATTATTTTTCCCGTATTTACATTGACCTCCACAGTATCTAAGAAGTAGGGATGCAACATCGCTCATAAAAAACATCGATGTTAGAACATCGATGTTTTCAAAAGTAAAACATTGATGTCGAAAACATCGAAAGTTTATGAACGATATATCGATGTTTTTTCGATGTTTTGGAAAAAAAATTAAAAACATAAGAATGTTGAAAATCACAAATTCAATGGAATAAAAGGACTTTTATTCCATTGAATTTGTGTTTAACACATTCGAGCCTTATTAATTTGTTAAAATGTTGAAAATGTTTATTATTTATTTCGCAAAATAGAATTTAAGAACAACAATTTTGACAATCTTGTGCCTAGTAAGCGGTTTCTTTCTTGGGTAATCGTAGCCCCAGCTTCTGAAAACAGACGCTCACTGGGCACCGACGACGTTGCTACGATAGGCAAATATATCATCGCCAGTTTATACAGCCCAGGAAATAAACCTTTCATATCATCCCACATTTCTAAAGCATCTGCTATTATAGGAGTTACAGGAGACGACATAAACATGTGAAATTCTGATTCTGCTTTTGTTTTATCTGTTGTTTTATTTTTTATGTTGTTGTGCGTTAATTGTTTGTGGTAACTCCATATGTCACGTTCAGATTCATTATTTTCATCCTTTTCAGATTCGTCAGAAGACTCAATTAGTAAAACTGCTGCTTGCATATTGGTTAAGTAATTATTTATATAACTGATGACTTTACCCTTAGCAGTCGCATTTTTGAAATGAATCAGTTTGAAGCGTGGATCTAAAGCGGTTGCGATAGCCAAGGATAAGCACTGCTCTAGTTTATCGAAGCGTTTTGACACCTCCTTTTCAATTTCTGCTTTTAATGAAACCGTGCTTTCAAATGTTGGTGAAAATTTTTCTAACATGCTCTGTAGACAGCTTACAAGTGGAATAACCTTACTTATTGTGACATAATTCTGTGCGGAAATTTCTTTAGTCAATCTTTCAAAGGGCTGTAAAAGTTGTACCATTTCGCGCAGACAGCCCACTTCATTAGAAGTTATCATTGGTGGAGCATCAGAACAGCATAATAATATTGCACCGATCGTTGAAATTAGCTCCATAAAACGTTCCAACATATAGTACGTTGAATTCCAACGAGTGCGAACGTCAAGTATCAGCTTTTTGTCTGGCCTTCCATCTTACCAGCCTCCCTTTGCTTTTTCCGCAATTCATCACTGGCATTGACGCTACGTTTTATGAATTTTACAATCTCGCGCACTTTACTGATGATCATTGATGCAGTTTTAGCTTTATCCAATGAGTTTGTGACAACTAAATTCAATGTGTGGGCGAAGCACGGTATTATTTTTTTTTCACCAAACATGTCTCTATTTACCTTCATAACCTTGCTGTCATTGTCAGTCACTACAGCAGTAACTTTATCGGTAGTAATACTCCATTCGTCGAAGATATCTGAAAGTCTGTTTTGTATGTATTCTGCTGTATGTCTTTCGAATAACTCAAAGACTCCCAAAGTTCCACTCATAAGCTTGGATTTTTTTAAGAAATGGATGGTGACTCCAACAAAGGACTTGTTCTGCATCGTCTCTGTCCATATGTCATATGTAATACAGTAATGTTCTGCTACTTTTAAGTAATTTTTAAAAATTTCTGACATAGCCTCATATTTTTCATCTATACGTTTTTTAAACGTTTCTCTAGAAGGAATTTTGTACAAGGGTACCAGTTCTCTCATTAACTGTGTAAATTCGTTTCCTTCCACAATTGAAAATGGTTTATGGTCCATGATAATGAAATTCACAATCGCTTCAGTTATTTTTTTATGTTTGTTACCTTCAATATTTGTTATGCTTTTAATATTACTGAACAATTCCTTTACATTTCGTTGTAGAGCGTTTTGTTTGGGTTGAGTATCCGTGATCGTAACTTTTGAACTGCAACCAGATGAGCTAGCTTGTTTCTTAGAAATATTCTTAGAATTATCAACATTCATTCCATCAATAACAGGTTGATCATTTTGAACCTCCTTGTTTGTTTCGTCACTGCATTTTTTTTTGGACTGGCTCCTCTGCTACTAACTCTTCAACAACATCTACGTGTAATTTCTCCAGATGACACCGAAGATTGGTGGTATTTCCTGATGTTTTCAGGCATTTATTGTAAAATTTGCAAATTGCTTCTCTGTCATTATCACTTTTTCGGAAATAATTCCAAATTTTACTTTTTTTTATTAGGTGGCATTTTATCTGAAAAAAGAGTAATGTTATTAATAATAGTAATATTTAAATAATGATATAAATAATAGATATCGATAAATGAAAATGATTTAACACAGCACAGCACTATTGACGCAGGTAACTAAATTACGACTGAGGCTGGATTCAGACTGAACGCGATGAGCGATATCCAATGGGCGTACAGTTTTTATAGGAAAACTATACGCCCATTGGATAATCGTTCGTCGCTCATCGCTCATCGCGTTCAGTCTGAATCCAGACTCAGACGTAATTTAGTTACCTACGTCAATAGTGCTGTGCTGTGTTAAA
>NW_011965984.1:4093-9527 GCF_000949405.1 Vollenhovia emeryi | reverse complement strand
CAGAAGATTTTTGTGGAGACACTATTTTTGTAAAGAAGATACTTTTGCAGTAAAGATATTTTTGGAGAGATTATACTTTTGCAAAAAAGATAGAGTAACAAAATAAATTCGGTTGAATTGGAGCTTAGACTTGGTGCTCTTTTTACCATTTTTTAAAAAGGTAAGTTTTTTAGGTATCACAAACGCGATTATACGATTTTCATTATGATTATATGGTGCCCTTATATCGCGGTGTGTGTAAGGTAATGTACACAGATACGGACAGTCTGATTTATTTCGTCGAATGTGACGATATTTATGAGGATATGAAACGCTCCATTGAAAGATTCGACACGAGCGACTATGCCGAGAACAACGCGTACGGTATGCCGCGCGCGAACAAGAGCGTTCCAGGTCTGATGAAGGATGAGAATCATGGCGCGATTATGATAGAATTCGTAGGTTTGAGAGCGAAGATGTATGCCGTGAGAGTGCTCGGAATGAGCGACACGAAAAAGATAAAGGGTGTAAAGAGAAACGTAGTCGAGAGAACGATAACGTTCGACGATTTCATGCAATGTTTGCGCGATATGACGGAGCAGTCGAGATCGCAATTCTGTGTGCGGTCGAGACTGCATGAGGTGTACACCGTTTCCGAAACGAAACTCGCTCTCAGTCCTCACGATGACAAGCGATACGTCATGCTTGAATCCTACGATACTTTGCCTTGGGGACATTACAGGGTGCCATAATAATAATACATATAAACAAATTTATACCTTTATTGTATACATGTGTACAAACAATAAAAGCTTTTTGTTATAATACATCTGTTTTGTGTATCCATGAATTGTGTGAATTACCCATTCCTAGCCACTTTACGTATACCTCATTACCCTTTCTACGTAGAACCTTTTCCACTAGATAAACGTCGGGATTGGCGACTCGTGACAATTCATGCTCGTAGAAACCCCCAGCTATTGGTTGTCCGCGATAATCTTTCAATAGATACTTCACAGGATTAGTCTGTTGTACTTTGGCGATGCGAAATATTTCTGTAGTCCAGTTGGGTGTGTGTAGCCTTTTTCGAATATCGTTTTGAATTTGCTCACGCGTACCGTGTCATCGATCTTGAATCTTCCTGGAGCGGCTATCTTCGTTCGACTGTACACCGTTGACGAGAGTCTCTCAGCAGCCTCAGGTGTCACGTCTACAGGTCGCATACGGATCGTTCGATGTATGCGACGATTGTACCTCGATAGCAGATTTGACAGTTCGTTGATCCATACGTATGATCCGTTGAGTGTAAACATTTTCCACATGTCATTCTTGAGTGTGCGATTGAATCGTTTCACTACCGAGGCCTTCATCACCGAATACGTAGAGTAATGGTTGATGCGACGTTTTTGTAACACTTCTCGCACGTCAGCGTTGTAGAACTCCTTCCCCTGGTCCGTTTGCAAATTTTTCGGACATCGCGCGCTCTCGCGAAAAAGTTTAGAGAGGGTCACGGCCACTTCCTTTCCACCTTTGCTCTTGAGCGGCAAAGCCCACGCGTATTTGCTTAACACATCGATGACTGTCAGTATGTAGTTGTGACTTATTGAATCGCGAGTACGGTCGCATTTCCACCACATCAGCCTGCCACAGATCGTCGTATCCTCGCACTATGACACGTCGTCGTGGAAAGTTCTTCCGCGCCGGGGCGTGCAGCTCCTCCACGAGTCTTCGTTTTTCGACGCTCATCGTCCTCTTTTTTTATTCAGAGTTTAAAAGAGCGAGAACTTCTTGTAATCGAGGATGTTCTCCATGCTTATTGTTATTTTGCAACGCTGCTATCAACTCTTTCACAGCGGTCTGCAGAATAAGGAATTGTTTGTTGTGTAAGCCAATATGAGTTTTCAGATTCGATGCCGTGTTAGTAACATCGACGACGGCCATATTTATGTCGAGCGTTCCTTTGTCAAATTCTTTCGCCGAGTGTTTGTTGCAACGTTTGCAACTTCGTTTCTTGCGCGTCCACGAGTATCCTGTTATTCGCCATGAGCATCACGTTTTGCCCTATCAGGTCATACAACTCCTGTAGTCTACGTTCATGCTTATTCATTGTAGACTGGTTGCTCTCGAGCGTTGTCTTTGCGTTCTCTTCCAAATCGTGCAGCTGACCCTCCAATCGATGTGAAAGCACGTGAATCGCAGTATCCACATAGTTTTTACTTGTCGCGTCGTTCTCGTCATGAGGTTCACCTGTACGTCGTATCTTACGCGAGCGTCCGTCGTAGTCACCAGTGTTTAGATTCAACGTATTTTCGAGCACGTACCTCCGCAAGGATGCGATTGACGAACGTGTTTCGTTCAATGCAATTCCATCGTTTTCATGTCTCTCCAGAGACATGCCAAACTTGTTGACATACATGACGTCTTCGGTGTGTGAACCGTACTGCTGACACGATTGATGAAACCAGGTTAATTTATAATGAATCCAGCCTCGCGAAGCTCCTTGATTATCGATAGAACTTCGTTGTCGTGAGCGTTGTTGCCAGCGAGACGAGAAGAATCGAGCAATCGAAGACGATCTGTCAATTCGTTGGGATCGTCCCAGTGAACGTAATCTACTTTGTTATCGGTTACTCTCATGGTTGACGGGACGCGGGTCGCACCCGCGCCTTTTTTCTTATCACCGCGAATGAGCGGACCGATAATCGTACTGTACTTGTAACCCTTGTTACCCATGATCGGCATACTCGCGCTGCGACCGCGTCTGTGAGCATTTGTCGTCAGCAGTATACTCTTATACGTTTGCAAATCGTTTTTGGTGTAGGCAAGATCGTCGGGGAGTCGTTTGAAAATCAATTCGTACAGACCGGGAGTACCGACGTACCTCGTTCCAACGATGATCATCGAATCGTCCTTGTCCACGTCGAATCGCTCGTCACCGAGTTTCGCCCCATCCTCGCTGACGTACACACCGTAAACGTGATCGTTCGCATTCTTGTTCTCTCCACTGAGAAGATCGCCTATGTATTTTTGTCCCAACGGTCCCAATTGACTATGCAACATATCATGACCTTGCTCCGTTTGCAGAGTCTCTCTCGCGGACGTTTCGAGCGAGATCGGCGCCTCATCCGTCTCGTACACCCCTTCCCGTTCCACGTATGGGACTAACGTAACCTTTTCTAACGGTGTAACAGTCGTTCGCGGTTCTCTCGGTGTAGATCTAATCACCTTGCGCGATTCTATTGGTGTGGAACCGATTGTGAGTGAGGCTGCGGTCTCGATAGGTCGTTGTTTTTTTGTTTTCACCTATAATGATTCGTCTGGAGTTGTCGCTTTGAAAACATCGTCGTCGTCGTCGTCGTCGTCATTATCGTAGGTGCTCTCCTTGCGTGCTGTTTTCGCGAGAACGGCTCCATTGGATGAGTTTTCGACACGTTCGGCGATGCGTTTCAACGGTTCGACTATCGGCTTGAAATGTCTCTCCAGAGCGATCTCCTCCTTCAGGTTACCAGTTTTCAGAGCGCGATGTTTCTTACGAATCGACGCGCGCGTTTTAGCGATATCTTCTACAGTTCTCTCCTGCTCGGCGGTACTCATCGTTCTGGTTGGTCTACAGTACGACGAAGTCGTTAAATCCACGTCTGTATCTACCATTTCGCAGTGTGCTGTCCTTATCTATAACCACAAAGCCGTACTTTCGACGCCAACTTTCGTGACACAGCGCGCGACAGTTCTCGTACGACATGTCGGTGTTCACGTGATCATTGTATACGTGTTTCATATTGGTTTCATCCTGTCGAAACAGGATCAACAGATTTGCGTTGTCACGTATTAAATGTTTCGGTATCTTGGCATATGTCTGACAGAAATAGAAACAATCGATTTTCGAGTGTCGACCCATGGAAAAGTACTCTCTAATTGTATCCTGCTTATCGCAGACTACGTCGTCGAATATAAATATCGATTCGGAAAGCGCCTCGTCGGGGGGTATGACATCACTATTATTCGAGAACGCGTGATAGCCGATCTCTTCTATCGAATCGAACAAACGTTCGAGGTATCGATACTTGGGTTGATGCAGAGATTTCGAGTACACATACACGTTTGAAAAACGTATGCCGTGTAGACTTTCCAATAGACTTATCAACACGTTAATCTTACCGCAGTTATCTGGTCCACAGATAATGCAGCGTATTGTGTTGGGTAATAAGGGGCCGTTTCTACGTGTATCACTAACGTCCGACATCGTTCGTGTTCTGCGATCAAGATTGCGCACCCCAATCATCGGTAATCGTGGCACGAATCGCATTTTGCCACGTGTAATGCGCGCTTGCGCGCCGATTCGTTCTATTTATACAGGACCGATTCGTCGGTTCGCGCAGTCGTCAATATGTTTCTCGCACTGTTGGATAGGCGCGATATTCTCGAGTGGTCTCCCGAACAGTTACGTTTTCTGTCAAAACACATTCTGCTGCGCTACTTCGGCACCTATGTAGACCAGTTGTGGGATAAATTGGACGTTACTCTGAAAACTGACCCCGAGGTGCAACGGTATCGCACGTGTCTCGAGCATTACAACCAACCTTGGCAGAGAACGCACATTGACGGTCCACCGCCGCTCGTTAAGGATTGCGTTCAATATCAAAGCAAGCGAAACGAATAGGCGCCAGTCTGTTGAACAGTGCGATAAACGCGCTTCCTTTCGAACTACACGTGCCCGGTTATCAATTTTGCGGACCTGGAACTCGTCTCGCCGAACGATTGCAGCGCGGTGAGCGAGGGGTGAATCTATTGGACGCGGCGTGCCGCGAGCACGACATTGCGTACTCGCTAAGCGGTAAACTCGTCGATCGTCACGACGCCGATCGAGTCCTCGCTGAGAAAGCGCGCGATCGTATTACAGTGAAAGACGCGACCCTTGGCGAGAGAACCGCGGCGACCGCCGTATGGGCCGCTATGAAGGTAAAAACGAAATTGGGAATGGGTATGAAGAGAGGAAGGAAAACGAGGGGGAGGAAGAGGACGAAGAGAACATTGCCAACGGCGAAACGCGGAGGCTTATTGCCCATTCTACCAATTTTGGGAGTACTTGGTTCCTTGATTGGTGGAGCCGCCGGTGTAGCAAAAGCGGTGAACGACAATAAAGCCGCGCGACGTCAGTTAGAGGAGTTGCAACGTCACAATGGGACGATGGAGGGTCGCGGATTGCATCTCGCACCGTACAAAAAACATGGAGGTGGTGGACAAAGAAGCGGTAAGAGTGGGAAAAGTAAAAAAAAACGTGGACGGAGACGCTAGAGGTGCTCAATTTACCGATGTTTGACGTCACGACGAGCGGACAATTGAATCGAGCGGCGCGTAAACTACGCATACCACACTTTAGAGGGGTGTTCATGCGTGACGATTTACCCGTAAAAGCGCGACGTCAGGAGTGTGGCATCGTAAATCTCGACGACAA
>NW_011965984.1:0-3578 GCF_000949405.1 Vollenhovia emeryi | reverse complement strand
GACGTCAGTTAGAGGAGTTGCAACGTCACAATGGGACGATGGAGGGTCGCGGATTGCATCTCGCACCGTACAAAAAACATGGAGGTGGTGGACAAAGAAGCGGTAAGAGTGGGAAAAGTAAAAAAAAACGTGGACGGAGACGCTAGAGGTGCTCAATTTACCGATGTTTGACGTCACGACGAGCGGACAATTGAATCGAGCGGCGCGTAAACTACGCATACCACACTTTAGAGGGGTGTTCATGCGTGACGATTTACCCGTAAAAGCGCGACGTCAGGAGTGTGGCATCGTAAATCTCGACGACAAGGTGGGTCCGGGTACACATTGGGTTGCCTATGCGAAAAAGGTGAACAGTGTTGTATACTTTGACAGTTTTGGAAATCTTCAACCTCCGCGAGAACTCACGCGCTATCTAGGGGACGCCAACGTAACGTACAATCATCAATCGTATCAAACATTCAATCAGACTTTCTGCGGTCAATTGTGTTTGCGATTTCTTTACGAATTCGATTGGACGCGTCCTAGATAAAAAAAACCAGCGCACTCGAGATACAGTTCAGTCGACTCGACCATAATGTCGCTGACGCTCACGCTGACGGGAACGAGCGGTGTTCTCGTCGCGAGCTATTTTCCCGCTCTCGATCTCAGTGACGGTGAATACGAGTTGGGTCTTGCAAATTTTGAGACCTACAACACGATACCGAACGTTAATTCAACGAACGATACATTTTACTTTGGGGAGAACGACGAAAAGATCGTCATTCCCGAAGGATCGTACGAGTTGCGTGCCATCGATAGATATCTCAAAGCTGCGCTTCTCGACAGACGATTGGAAAAGTCAAAGGATGACGATGTCTTCCTCAACGAGTATCGCGTGTACGACAACGATGAGTATGATGACGAGGAGAAGGAAAACCAATATAACATTGTTCTTCGCGCCAATGAAAATACTATGAGGACTGAGATAAAATGTATGTACAGAGTAGATTTCTCAAAACCAAACAATATTGGCTCCGTATTAGGTTTCTCAGCAACACGTGTATTGGAACCGAACAAATGGTACGTGTCTGACAAACCAATTAATATCATGAGTGTCAACGTCATACGTGTGGAATGCAACATTACCGCGGGGGCGTACAACAACGACAAACCAGTACATACGATACACGAGTTCGTGCCGAGTGTTCCACCGGGATATAAGGTGTCGGAAACGCCGATGCAGATCATTTACCTACCGGTCATCGTGAGGAGCATCACGGATATAACATTGCGAGTGGTGGATCAAAACGGTCATCCGATTGATTTTCGCGGAGAAGAGATAACGATACGATTGCACGTGAGAAAACGTGTAGCGTGAGATATGCTACACACGTTATACCATGCTCATTGTTGGTGATTCATGCATGAAAAAAGAAAACGCGTCTTTTCCCTACGTTGAAAGAAAAGGAGGAGGAGGAGGATCAAGAGGAAGAGGACGAGAGAACGGATATCTGTTGAGCGCTGCGAACATCGCGTTTCTACGATCGCTCGGATTCATTGTGAGGAACAAGAATTATGGTGGTCGACATCCTGAGTATCGGAGGTGAACCGATTTTCGACGAGCGCATCGTCAAGATTGAAACTCACACATACAACCCCTACGCCAATGCAACGTTCGGATACAGCGCTGAAGTACGAATACCCATACAACAGCAGGATCTGTACACTTTACCGTGCGAAAGCGCTCTATACGTGGAGGGAAAATTGTCCGATGAGGCATCGACGACGAATCAGACGTCGAAACTTACGAGCAACGCGTCGCCTTCATGTTCGAGGAGATACGTTACGTTACGAGCTCAATGGCGTAGAGATCGATTGAAATCGTAACGTTGGAATAACCAGCACGATTAAGAATTACATTTCGTTGACCTCCAACGAGCTCGATATATTGTAGAACGCTGGATGGGGTGAGCCAAACGTTTCCGATAGCGGTTCTTTCAGCCTGTGCGTCCCCATGAGAATATTATTAGGCTTTTGCGAGGATTACAAACGCGTGGTGGTGAACGCTCGACACAAACTTATTTTGATACGCGCGCGCAACGATAACAATTGCATCGTAGCGACAGCGAGTGCTAAGAATCCTAAAATCGTTCTTTCGAGGGTGCAATGGCGAATGCCGCACATTGTGTTGAACGACGTTAACAAATTATCGCTTTTGCGAACACTGGAGAGCGGACGATTTTTAAGCGTTGGATTTCGCTCGTGGGATCTGTATGAATTTCCTTTACTGCAGAGCACGACCAAGCACTCGTGGGCTGTAAAAACCACGGCGCAACTAGAGAAACCGCGATACGTTATCTTTGCGCTACAGACTGGACGAAGAAACGTGTTGACAAGCGACTCTTCGCCTTTCGATCATTGCAAGCTCACCAACGTCAAACTGTATTTGAATTCAGATTTCTATCCCTATGATGATATGAATCGGGATATAGATAATAATAAGTTTGCTATACTGTACGACATGTATGCAAAATTTCAGAGATCGTACTATGGACGAAAGCTCGATGATGCGTATCTAAATGTACAATCATTCATAACGTCCGGCCCATTCGTAGTGATCGATTGCTCTCGTCAGAACGAGGCTGTGAAGAGCGCCACCGTGGACATTCGCGTAGAGTTTGAATGCAAGGATAACGTTCCATCCGACACCATAGCGTATTGTCTTATCATTCATGATAGAGTCATTCAGTACAGCCCGTTGACGAACGTCGTACGCAAGATTGTGTAGCATAAAGTCTTCCGGATCACTCCTCAACATGTCCACCGTTCCAGTCTTCGTCGATCTACAAGGCTTCATCGTTCGCGGAAAGTTTGTAGTGAAGGAGGTGGCTGTGCTGCGGGACGAACATGTATTGACACATTACGTCTTCAACGCACCGATGGCCTGGGATTTTTTGACAAGATCCGAAAAATCTCAAGCGTGTTGGTTGACTGCTAATCATCACGGACTACAATGGCGTGATGGAGACATTCCATACATCCGCGCCAAGGACATCATACGGCGAACCATATGCAAAGGGTTGGAAAACAATGCAACGATCTATGTGAAAGGACTTGAGAAGATGAATTGGCTCAAGGATTTACTTGGCAGCCCCATTCGCAATGTCAAGTCCATAGACGTGGATTTTGAGGACATCGACCGTTTACAGAATTTGACCGCGGTTGATTCGTTGCGGTGCAGACGTCACGTCAATCATTGCGCAATATCAAACGTATTCAAATTGCGCGATTGGTGGATTCAGCGAACAGCTGCTCTCGATTTACTGCTTTAACTATCATATGTGGTGGTGGTGGTGGTGGTGGACGATCTACATCATACTTACACCTTTACATACATGTTTAACCGATTGCAAAATATACGTATACTTGTACCATTAGTCACATTTGTTATTTACTTTCCTCTTCCCATTCCAATGTTGCTCATCACTTCGGGTGTTACTTGTCACGCACACACACTCTTGCTGATCGCACGCCTCACGCGTATCGCGAAGCTTCCGCTTGCGATTCATATATACCTTTTTTTTTTTTACGTGTGGAAA
>NW_011965983.1:6771-9527 GCF_000949405.1 Vollenhovia emeryi | reverse complement strand
CAGGTAACAGAAGAGTATACAAAGATACTGGATTATTTATTACTGAAGAAGTTAAAGATGTTTTTAGTTATTTTATACCTTTAAGAAGGATATTACAAAAATTTTTTGAATTGCCTGATACCTATACTACTACAATGCATTATATTAATTCACTTGAAGATTTGGATAGCGTTAAAAACTTTATTCAATCTGAACTTTGGCGCCAGAAAAGAAAGCGCTTTGACAAGGATGCTACTGTTCTACCACTTTTTGTTTACTATGACGACTGGGAGGTGAATAATCCCCTAGGATCTCATAGTGCTGCCACAGTATACAGTAGTGCAACTCCCTTGATTATGTGAAGCCAAAATCGCAACGCGCATGCGCAAGTTGAGCCACTGTGGGCTTAGATAGATTCAGAAGCCCCGGCAGAAGTGCCACAGAACTTCCCGTACCGGTAGCTGGTTTTATTTTAGCTAAGGCGGTAATGATGCAACTCACGTTTAAGTGTAATACGAATATACTTTATTATATCGCAACCGCACGTCGAGATGGCCGATCTCGATCGTGCAAGCTGAGAGGAACGACTGTTACAATTTCCTGTCCCGCTCGGACAGCGCCACCAACGACCATGAATACGTCGTAGTGTAGATGGGCGACTCAAGTCGCCACACACTCCCCCCCGAGTGCTAACGCTGGAGAGAAGTCAAAAATATAATTTTGGTATGATACTGGGTGTCTATCACGAGTAATCGGCGCTGCCGAATATTACAACAAATGTTGCAGGACTATCTGTAATACTATTGCTTAGAACTAGGGTGTATCACAGAGAATAATATTGCCGCTGCATATTAATAGGAACGTAATTACAATACCGCTACTTAGGTTAACGCATACGCAGGATGTATTGCAAAAACTTATAACTAGTACCGCTGCTTAGAACTAAGAGGATATGTATAAGCAGGATGTACATTGTACTGAATTCGGAATATTGTAACATGGAATGAATATTATACCGCTGCTTAAAAACTAACGCATACGCAGGATGTATAAAAACTTATAACTAGTACCGCTGCTTAAAGACTAACGCATACGCAGGATGTACAAAAACTTATAACTAGTACCGCTGCTTAAAGACTAACGCATACGCAGTAGCCGAAAACTGAGCGGGCTCGAGTTTGACGTGACGAGAAACCTTGCACTGCTGGCAAACGGTACAATTACCCGCCCACGTTGCGACGTCGCGATGCAGGTTAGGCCAGATGTACCGCTGTCTTATGACGCGGTCTGTTACTTTCGCGTTAGGATGCGCGGGGTTATGGAAAAGGTCGAAGACCTGTCTTCTAAGAGATGCTGGAATGTAGGGCTTGATCGATACACCTGACAATTCGCAGTATAGCTCTGTGTTGGAAAAACCCCAAATGAATTTTTTCAATTTAAGCGAGGACGAGTTTGAGATCAAAAGTTGTTTAAGTTCTTCGTCCTCTTTTTGCCTAGCGGCGAGGTCTACTAATTCAAATTCGACCGGGAGGCGGAGAGCCTCGACACGAGATAAGTTGTTGGCCACCACGTTTTCAGAACCGGCGAGGTGTTCCAACGCGGTGGTGAACTGCGCTATGTACGAGAGCTGACGTAATTGTCTTGGAGAGGCTTTATCTGACCGTTGCTGAAATGCGTAAACCAAAGGTTTATGGTCCGTCACCACTCTAAAATTACGACCTTCGAGGAAGTGTCGAAAGAACTTTATTGCTTCATAAATCGCGGTTAGTTCGCGGTCGTACGCGCTATAATTCCTCTGCGCCGGAGTGAATTTCCTCGAGAAAAAGGCTAAAGGTCTCCAACCGTCAGAGGTATACTGCTCAAGGGCCCCACCCATGGAGAAGTCCGACGCATCTGACACGACACTCGTGTCGGCAGAATTGGACGGGTGTGCATTTGTAACGTTGGAATTTTTGGGCTACGGATAGCTTTGAGATTCCAAGGTTCGGTCGGTGGGCTGGTCGAAGAGTGAAGGATGAGACTTATAATTTCAGTAAAGACTAGTTTATTCTAATTCTATGTGCTTACAACTATCTCTTAAAACTATCGCTCGCAATACTTAATACTAATTGCTTAAAAATACAAGTCCGCTTCGGCGGCGATCTTTTGTAGTTAATTGCTGGCGCGCGGCGCTGCTGATAATTCCCGACTGTGTGATTCGCGGATCGGAATACGGGTCTGTTCGGTCTCGGCGGCGCGAGTGCGGTTCGTTCGGTATCGGTGCTCGGCGGCGCGGGCGCGGTACGCTCGGTTCGTTCGCACGGTTAGCGCAGGCGCGGTTCGGCGGTCGCGACGCGTGTCGTGGCTGCCGGTGACAGCTCGCGGCGTGTGTGCATGGAACGGGAGGATAGGTCGGTGTGTTATCGGTGCCGCTCAGTTCGCGGATTATTTTATCGGTTAGTGCTCATCACGCATCTAGCCGTGGTGGAGTCAGCACTCAACTCGTGCTTCGGACGAGAGGAAGCGGTCGCTCAATACGCGGCCTGGGGTAGGCACTCAACTCGTGCCGTGCTAGGTTAGGTGATTCCGCTCAGTGCGCGGTTCGGGGTTACCGGGTCCGGCTCAGTACGCCTTCTCCGGGGAGACGACCTGCTCAGTTCGCTGGTCGGAGGATTCTGATTCTCCTGGTTCGCTCGGGCTCTTTTATACCCTCAGTTCGTGGGCGCGGGGGTTAGAAACGAGACAGGGGAAGAGCGCAGGGTGGGGAGTAACGTTGCTCTCTTTGTTGTCACGTCACA
>NW_011965983.1:0-3424 GCF_000949405.1 Vollenhovia emeryi | reverse complement strand
ATGGCTGCGCGGGATGCGCGCCCGCCGGGATGACTCGCCGGCGCGGAGATGTCTGCCGGGATAGCTGCGCGGAATGCGCGCCCGCCGGGATGACTCGCCGGTGCGAAGATGTCCGCCGGGATGGCTGCGCGGGATGCGCGCCCACAGGGATGACTCGAGCGTGCGTAAGCGTCCGCCGGGATGACTGCGTGGGAACGCGCGCCCGCCGGGATGACTCGTGCACCGACCTGGGTGTACGCCTTAGGTTTTTGCTTCGGCCGCGTCGCTGGGAATCTCTCAGGATGAGGTCCCGACGGCTTAAGTCCGAGCGCGGAAAACGGCCGATCTTCTTGCGTCACCAAAATGGCCTCCGTCCAGTCGCCTCTCTTGTATGCCGCCGATGCAAACGTGAACGCGCGGATGCGCGATCGCGTCGGGGTCACCACTTGTGGGCTTAGATAGATTCAGAAGCCCCGGCAGAAGTGCCACAGAACTTCCCGTACCGGTAACTGGTTTTATTTTAGCTAAGGCGGTAATGATGCAACTCACGTTTAAGTGTAATAGGAATATACTTTATTATATCGCAACCGCACGTCGAGATGGCCGATCTCGATCGTGCTGAGAGGAACGACTGTTACAATTTCCTGTCCCGCTCGGACAGCGCCACCAACGACCATGAATACGTTGTAGTGTAGATGGGCGGCTCAAGTCACACCACTTCATACAGTAGCGCCATCTGAACTTTCCTCTCGTTTTCTCTTTCTGTTTTCGCTCTTTCTGTTTTCGTTCTTTCTGTTTTCGCTCTTTCTCATAACCCCCTTGTAAAATTTGGCGGCATTAGCTATAATAGTCTGTTAGCATATTGAAAACGTTTTGCAAGTTTGTGAAAGTGAAGTGAAGAGAAGTGAAGTGGAGTGGAGTGAACGTAAAAAAAGGAAGTGACATTGAACCTTAAAGAGAATTGTAGATCTGTATACATTCATATGTTGTACAGATTTTCAATTCTCTTGCAGAAAACACTTTGATCTTAGCTCTGTTTCAGGTGCTGCTAAGAAGAAAACAGATTTTCAGCAAGAAAATGAGCGGGAAAAATATTAAGAAATACTCAATAAGAGTGTAACGAACGAAGTTCTCTAGCTCCTCCCGGTTCCGGACAGGATTCCGGCAGGAATTATTTATTACTCGAATAAATAGGTATTCAATCGGACACGCGGTTCCGATTGACGGTTGGAGGAGCTAGCGTTCTCGCGGTCGGTATTTGACGTGCTGTGTGTCGGTTCGAGTGAATCCTCCGTTCCTCCTGTTGCCGAATATGCTCAGCTCCAGGGCCGTCGGGAGGAAAGGAGGCAAAGTAGATCTTAATTCGCAAATAGAGTCAATCGCTTGGAAGGGATCGGAAAATAAGTCTTACAGGTGTTTTACGGTGAAACAATAGGAACGTGGTTTATTCAGAGGATATATATATATACAAGGAAATCGTGGTAATTACAAAAGTACGCCCTGTGATCAAAATATAATGAAAAGGATAGGATTAGTAGATCACATCGAGTCCGCCCTATGAAGAAAATACAAGGAAAAGAAAAGGATTAGACGGATTAAATTGCGGTACAGGAGTACGCGGCCAGATCGGAATAAACTTAGTTAGATTTAATCGAAAGTAAACAAAACTTGACGCTGGATCACAGAATATAGGACGGTAATACAGGATACGCTTTACGCGCAAACGGATATAATTTGAGGCTAATACTAAACGCTTGGTAACGCTGGAACAATCGGAAAAGGACGCTAATTACGGGATCCTCAAGTATTCTGGAAGGAAGAAAAACGATGGTATTAACACTACGGAGCTTACGGCTATCGTTAATTAATAATTCATCTCCCACCCAAATATTCCCCCCTGTGTTCTACACCGGTCGGGGGGTCAGGAAAAAGGATAGGTTCAGGTCAGGAACACGCCCGAGCAGCACCTCGTTATGCGTGTTTTCTCAGTAGCATCTGTACACCGGGCAGCACCCCGTTACTGTGTACACTACTGCGGACGGATAGGAGACCGGTAGGGGATTAGTAGCTGGCGTACATCGGGCAGCACCCCGTTCTAGTACACTACTGCGGAGAGGGCCGGGGCACACGACGGAGCAGCGCCTCCACCTGTCGTGCACTCCGGAATGGTATATCGCCGGACGGCAGTACCCGTGATACCGGCGTATACCGCAGCGGAAGTACCCGCTGCCGGGTGTCGTCGCTTGGTGCTCCGAGGAAAGACTGGGGTGACCGCGCTTGCTCCGGAGGGGCATTTATACCCCTGGAGCCTGGGCGCGCGGGTGGAGGCGGCGGGGGTAGGCGCGGCGTTGCCACCTCCGCGTTGTTATGGTAACCGCGGCTCTGGTATGCGTGGAATGCGAGGTATGCGGCTACTTCCGGCCGCGCCTTCCCGGCTACCCCCGTTACAAGAGGATGTGCCGGAAATCTTCAATTGGAAAGAAGACATGTATTTAGATTTCCAAAAGAACATAACAGGTTTACCATATGACTTTATAAAAATATTTTTAATTTGTAATATTGCTTTATATTTTTTCATTAATATATTATAATAACAGATGGTTGCAATGGGTACGAGCAAGTGGAAGACTGGATTTAGAAGAGAAAGGTCCAGAATATTCTTTCAGAAATTGTGTGTTTATGCTCTTCACATTTCGAGGAGAAATGGTTTAGGATCAGTACCAGGAGAGTTCTTCATCCAGATGCCGTACCAACAAGATTTGGAAAAGATTTGGAATCATCTTCTAAAATAATGTAATTTTATAATTATTTTAATAACAGTTATATAGATTATTATCAATTTTATTTTATTTTTGATTGCCTTTGTCACAATAAATTATATAAACATTTGGCGACGTCTTAACAATGTTACTAACACATCTTTTAGATGTCGGACTATGTCTGATGTACTACTACTAATTTAGTACTATAAATGTACTCATGTAATTTGAAATCTTCTTGCAGAGAAGTAGAGACAGAAATGGAAATGGAGATAGAAACGGAGAAAGAAGTAGTTACAGAAAAGGAGAAAGAAATTGAAGTAGAGAATATACAAGAACAAAGTTTTGTAATAGAAAAAAAAGAAAGAAACAAAACTTATAATATAAGAAACGAAATTGAAATGGACGTTGAAATTGCCAAACCGTAAGTTTGTATATGTATTATTATATATTTCTCTATTTATAAATTATACTGTGTCACTACAGAAAATAAATAAAAGATTGATTGTACAGTTAGTGCAGTAATTATTACGGGAAAGACAGACAATATACGCACATTACTTAAACTTTGTTTTAATATAATATAATTTTCCTCTATATTGTTTAAAAAAATATTATAATTAGTAATACTAGTAATTCAGTATAAATGGCCAACAAAAAATTAATGTCTTTTATTTTCTTACAAC
>NW_011965982.1:7024-9515 GCF_000949405.1 Vollenhovia emeryi | reverse complement strand
GTACGGTGCGCATAAGAACTGTGTCCAAATGAACGGTGCGCAAAAGAACTGTGCGCAAAAGAAATGTGCGCAACATTATGTTGTAACGATGCACCCCCCGATGCACCGTTCCCGGCATTCCACCCGCCGGATGCCGCCCGACCGAACATCCGTCGGGCGAGACGCGGGCGCATAGCGCCGCATAAAGACTCCGATACACCGGCGCGCCGACCGCGCGGCCGGGGCCACGAACGGCCCCGAAAACCGCTGAGCGGGTCCGGGCGCGCGTCGCGACCGCGAGCCAGACGCGCCGCTCGGCCGGGGCCACGAACGGCCCCGGAGACCGCCGAGCGGGCCCGAGCGCGCGTCGCGGCCGCAAGCGAACGCGCCGATCAGCTGGGGCCACGAACGGCCCCGGAGATCGACGACCAGGCCCGAGCGAGCAACGCGCTCCGCTACGCACGCGCAACCCCGAGCGGGCTAATGAAGCGTGTCAATTAGCCCCTATAAAAAGGGGAAACCGAGCGCTAAAAATCACTCCTTTGGGGATGAGCTTCCGAGCAACAGCCGCTCATCCGCAAGTCTCAAGACCTGACTCCTGTCGCACGCTAAGCAGTGGGAAACCCGCGTTGGAGAGTACTCCGGCACGGTCGAGTTTTCTCGGCACTGCGCACGCGTGCTTACCTGCACACCGTACCCGGACACATACGGGGTGGAGCGCTCTCCGCCTCGACCGAGGATTCTCGGGCCCGGGTACAGCTACCTGACCGTAGATCGGCCGACGGCTCACAGGGACCAGGGAAGTGGAGGGTACTCCGCTTCCGCCGAGCTTTCTCGGCACCCGTAGTAACCAGCCGATTCCCGTCTAGGCACCGCGCCACCCGCGACCGATTCACCCGCCGCGAACCGTCACCGAGATTCACCGTCATCACATTCCGCGTTCATCTATCCGCCCATCTCATTGTACATAACATCATATCATCCCGCGCCGCGAACCGTCATCGAGATTCACCGTCGTCACATTCCGCGTTCACCCCGCCGCACGTTTCATTGTAAATAACGATATATCATCCCGCGCCGCGTCCGTCCGTCCGTCCGTCCGCGACCGCGTTTAGGAATAAGTGTATATAGTGTATTCACGTTTTCTTGGTTTAAATATCATTTCTTTTGTCTTGATTTCACCGTAAACCAGTTTTCGAGTGCTTTCACCTAATCCCTCGAACCCTGCCACCGGCGAGCACAGTCTGCGGGGAACACGATTAGGCAAACGTTTCAATGTGCCCAATAGCACTGTGTGCAATTGCATCGTGTCCAATTGTACTGTGCGCAATTGAGCCTCTCCCATTCTGTTATTCTGCGGATTTGAGCCCTGCATTCGACTACGACGCTGCATCGATAGAGATGACTGGAAGTTTCTTCAGGGACGCTTTAAGATGCAAGATCTCGACGATGCTAAACTACGACATGGATGCAAACTCTAAGATCAAGGAAGCGATGCCGTTAATTTAAGTATCTACTTTGGCCTTCGACTACAACGAGCTTTATGTGAATTACTTTCAATTCAGTTCTTCCTGAATGATCACGAGAAAGTGGTTTTATTCTTATAAGGAAGGTTAGTATTCTTAGAAATATTATTTCGACCAAGGATCTGGGTTTCTCTCTCATTCTTCTATTCGTTCTAATTGGTGCTGGATGCAATTCCAACCGATAGAATAAATCCGAAGGACACATTAGAAACTAACCTTCCTCTCCTTTCGTTTTCTTTTTGGTTCAATAAAACACTCTTTTTAAACATTTTTGCAGTTCGTAGGATCCTTCGGAAATTGTAAATGCCGTATCGTCTTTGTCAAAGTAAAATTTATTATTGGAAGTATTCACGTTCGATATTGTGTTATAAGTTTCAAAGTTCGTCAAACCTAGCTCGTAGTCGCCGTCACTCAAATTTATGGCTGGGAAGTAGTTTAACGCGAGCATGCTGCTCTTCCCCGTTAGCGTGAGTGTCAATGACATAGCAAGAAAACCATCCAACGAATACTGAGTCTTCGCGACGTCTCGCCAGACTTTAAATTCGCGTAAATCTATCGTCAACCGTTTGGAGAAACCGTAGGCACGGCTGTCCACAGATACTTTGATCGTAGGTCTGATAGATCGTTCGATTGTACTCTATCGTTTTCACCCCTTTCCCGAAATACTGCACCAGTTCTTTAGGCGGTCGGAGATTACCAAAACTGTTGAAATACACTACATGGTTTCCCCTCTTTGCGTACGCTACCCAGTGAGTACCGGGGCCCGCCGCGTCGGGAGAGGCTCAATTGCGCACAGTACAATTGGACACGATGCAATTGCACACAGTGCTATTGGACACATAATGTTGCGCACAGATCTTTTGCGCACAGTTCTTTTGCGCACCGTTCATTTGGGCACAGTTCTTTTGCGCACCGTACAATTGGACACCGTTGCTTTTGGACACAGGTTATCGAAATATAATTTAAAACACACAGACACACGCGTG
>NW_011965982.1:0-3472 GCF_000949405.1 Vollenhovia emeryi | reverse complement strand
ACTTTCCACGTGAAGCGAGATCCACTCCACACCTCTGACATAGGGTGGGTAGGGTTATTTTTAACGAAGTGGAGCCCCCCCGAAGGGGGGGCGGAACATACTGTCTTCACGCATACATTTTTCTACCCTCATGTAAGTCACTCCTCTCCACCAAATGTAGATGGAAAAATGTATGCGTGAAGACAGTATGTTCCGCCCCCCCTTCGGGGGGGGCTCCACTTCGTTAAAAATAACTCTACCCAACCTATGTCAGAGGTGTGGAGTGGATCTCGCTTCACGTGGAAAGTTGCAAATCCATGTGGAACAATACAACGGCGGAAGTACATGCGTGGAGACAGTATGTTCCGCCCCCCCCTTCGGGGGGGCTCCACTTCGTTAAGATATAACCCTACCCAAACCATGTCTGAAGTGTGGAGTGGATCTCGCTTCACGTGGAAATACGTCACTGCATATGATGTGCATTTAGTCTGATTTCGTCGGTATGACAGATTTCCTAACCCTAAAAGTTGTCAACTTTAACAATTAATATCTCGCTTCGCAGGGCAGAGCGACGATTTTGTCCAAGGAAAAAGTTGTTTCTCGTTGAAAAACGCGTCGAATAAAATTTTTGAGGTAGTGTAGCTATACTGAAGAATTACCAAGTTGTCAACTTTAACAATTAATATCTCGCTTCGCAGGGCAGAGCGACGATTTTTACTTTTACAGTTGTGTTTTACGCATCGAAATACACAATATTGCTAAGTTACAGTCAAATCGGTGAGGTTGTTGCTCTCCTTCAGTATTACCGCGCAATCATATGCGGCCCCTCGAATTGTGGTAAAACCAACGATAAGCTTACTGGAAAATCCACACGATGTATGTTTTGAGAATGTGTACGTTTATTCGAAGTCGTTGCAACAACCGAAAATATCGGTACTTGGAGAAGCTGTTGACATCTATCGATGCAATCGGTTACTTTATATTCTCCAATAACAGTGACGTCATTCCACCGAATGAGGCGTGTTCAAATTCAATTTTAGACTTTGATGACGTGACATGTGATGAGGATACAGTGAGAGAGCACTTTTCAAAGGGGCGTCACTCGAACGTCGACTGTTTTTTCTATGTCAGACGTATGCGAGAATACCAAAACATCTTATACGTAACAACGCGAACCTGCTAATTCTGTTCAAACAGGATGGTACCAATTTGAAACACGTTTACAACCATCATATAAATACCGACATGTCATACGATGATTTATGCACATTGTGTAGCTGTTGTTGGCAAAACAAATACGGGTTCGTAGTGATAGACAAAGACAGTCCGCTTTCTAATGGGCGATACAGAAAGGGATTTAACGTGTTTGCTATACCGCAAAACGGTTAGTCGTTGCCTGTATTCCGTTGAGGTAAAAAGCGAGCGGTCAGCATGGCTGGGAGCGATGATATTAACAAGCGTAAAAAAATTGCTAGAGAGATTAAAAAAACGAGTGAATCAATTTGCAAGAAATATCGCGCTTTGAAGACCAGTAACATCGAGGACGATATTGCGGTGAAGACTCGCTTTAAGCCAATCATCGAACCGTTGCAAAAAATTGTTGACAATTCCAGCGGGGTGCGCGCGATTAAAGAAGAACCAGATGAAGATGTAGAGGCGATTGAAACGACATACGACTACAAGCGTGAGAAGGATCCTATACGAAGAAAGACAAAAGGTAGAAAACGAGTGAATAGTTCGGTAATTGATTTCCCCGAGGTAAAAGAGTATAAATTATACGATACATTGTGGGTGTATTCCGAATCGAGTTAGCTCGGCTTATTTTTGTTTCTAGATGTTGGCAGCCACTTAACTAAACCGAAATCGAGAAGTGTTCCGAAGCCGACATAACCTGCAAATATACTTCTCGTATATATTCGTGGCTCTGTACTATCGCGAGTGAATCCATTTCTGTTCAAAGGGTGGATTATTAAAAGTTCTCATTCAAGAAGACGTAATTCTAAAAAAATTAATAAATATTATCGTATCATTATAAAAAATGTTGCGTTTAGAAGTAAAAGATCTCAATAACATAAGTTACACTTTTCTTGTTACAAAAGATATTTATGATTTAGCTCATAATGGTAAGTGTTGTAATAATGTTATTGGATAGATAAAATTATACTGATAGTTATTTGGGTTATAAAATAATATTGCTTGTCTGCTGCAAGCTGCCGATGTTTACAGGTTATGTCGGCTTCGGAACACTTCTCGGTTTCGGTTTAGTTAAGTGGCTGCCAACATCTGGAAACAAAAATAAGCCGAACTAACTCGATTCGGAATACACCCTGAATACACTGGAAGCACCAGTGATAACATCTACACCACGTGCCATACAGAGTGTATCCGAAAAGTCGTGAAATATATTTTTTTGCCGCACCCCTACTGGTCGCAGCGTGTTCGAACTGGTTAGGTGAGGTGGAGAGGGGACCCTTAGCTTCATTGCGCACCAACGGTCAGTCTGCTGCGAGAATCAGAAGAATCAGAATAGCTGATTTAGTGCACCCTTGTTTCGAGACCACATCACGACGCGCGATGGTGGGTACTTTTGAACAACGTTGGGCGATCAAATTTTGCAACCATTTCAAAGACCTGCTTGCTATTTTGACCGAACACTGACCTAATAGGATGTTCGTTTAAGCACTTATAATGAACATAATTGTACATGTACGAATTGTATTATATACATAGGTGACATCTTTAAATACGAGGCTCTTCTTACCTCTTCTCCTTACCTCCTCCAACCTTTCGCCTAATTATAAATCGTCTAATTGTAAAAGTTTACAGGGAAAGATTTGACAGAATAGTGCTCATATTTTATGTTAAAATAAGCGGCGTGTATTTGTATTCAAATGAACAATGTGCATCTTTCCGTGTCCAAATGACCAGTGCGTATATTTTGCGTCCAAATAAATAATCCACATTTTTTCGTGAATCCAACTTAATAGCACGCATCTTTCTCTTTCTGTGTCCAAATAAACAGTATACATTTTAAGTGTGTTAAAAATTTTTGTGTGTAATCTAATTTTGATTGCAATCTATCCTAGTCAACTGAACTGTGCACACAATATAATATCGTGTCCATTTGCAACGTCTTCAACTGTATTGTAAAGGGTGTTTCATTTCGAGGTATAGAACTTTGAATTTAAATAAAACACAGAAAAACAATTTAATAGCCACGAATGTGACTTTATTTGAAAGATAATTTTATGCCATTAATGTTTGAATATGATTTCGGACATGTGGCCGCCGCGGCTGGCGCGTACATGGCGTAATCTGGAGGTCCAATTTTCGATCACTCTTCGCAGCATTTCTGGTCGTATTTCGGCTATAACGCGTCGAATGTTGGCTTCCAAGTGTTCAATAGTCTCTGGCTTATCAGCGTAGACAAGTGATTTCACATACCCCCGAAGAAAATAGTCCAGCGGTGTTAAATCACACGAACGCGGTGGTC
>NW_011965981.1:0-9494 GCF_000949405.1 Vollenhovia emeryi | reverse complement strand
TTAGGGGGGCAGTCCCACATAACCCGGGCCACTTAATGTAAACTCCCTTCCCGGAGGGGGGCCCGGGTATCCATAAAGGATTTCCACACGTAAAAAAAATAAAAAAAAGGTTCGCGGCGGGCTTTTATAGCCCCAGGTGATAGGCGCGCGGCGCGGCGTCGGCCGGCGGGTAATCAGCGGCAAGTACCTGCTGCCGCCTCCATTGTTGCCGCCCGACCGCGTGTCGCGGCAACGCACAGTGGGAAAAAAGGCACACTTCTTGGACAAAAATCGCTGGTGTAATTTTCAACCGATTTTAATGCTTTTTTTTAATTTACTCGTAATAAATTGCTCTACAATAGTATCGTGCCCTTTTTTTTAAATTAGACCTTTGATTCAAAATGGTGTAATCAAAATGGTTATCAGAAATATGGAAATTGTAAGATATTGAATATTATTGTACCAAACTAAGTATATGCTGGTTTTAGGGATCCGTAATAATATATCTGTGTTAAAATGGTAATATTTGTCACTGAAAAAGACCTGACGTGGGTCGAAATGTTTCACGACTCTTTGATATCTTTACAATATCAATACATTCAGATCGCGTTTTTATATTAGTACATATTACCCGATTATATGTAAATTTCACAATTTGTAACGTGACAACAAAGAGCAACGTTGCTCCCCACCCTGCGCTCTTCCCCTGTCTCGTTTCTAACCCCCGCGCCCACGAACTTACTGTATAAAAAGGCCCGAGCGAACCGAGAAAGGCAGAATCCTCCGACCAGCGAACTGAGCAGGTCGTCTCCCCGGAGAAGGCGTACTGAGCCGGACCCGGCAACCCCGAACCGCGCACTGAGCGGGATCCATCTCTTAACCTAGCACGACACGAGCTGAGTGTCTACCCTAGGCCGCGTATTGAGCGACCGCTTCCTCTGTTCCGAGGCACGAGTTGAGTGCCGATTCCACCACGGTTCGATGCGTGATGAGCACTAACCGATAAAAGAATCCGCGAGCTGAGCGGCACCGACAATACACCGACCTAACCTTCCGTCCCGCACACACGCGCCGCGAACTGTCACCGGCAGCCGCGACACGCGCCGCGACCGTCGAACCGCGCATGCGTTAACCGTACGACCGAACCGAGCATACCGCGCCCGCGCCGCCGAACGCCGATACCGAACGTACCGCGCTCGCGCCGCCGAAACCGAACACACTCGAATCCCGGCCCGCGAATCATATAGTCGTGAACTCTCAGCAGCGCAGCGCGCCAGCAGACAAATACAAAGATCGCCGCCGAAGCGGACTTAGATTATAAGCAGTAGTATTAAGTCTTCCGAGCGATTAGTATTAAGTATTAGTAATTAGTAGTGTAAGCGATAGTATTAAGGAGTAGATGTAAGTACTTAGCACTTAGAATAAAGTAGTCTTTTACTGGAAATACAAGTCTCATCCTTCACTCTTCGACCAGCCCACCGACCGAACCTTGGAATCTCCAGGCTATCCGTAGCTCAAAAATTCCAACGTTACAAATTTAACATAAAATTTATATAGCTGCCAAAATATGAAATTATAATCATAATGTAAAAACAAAAAATATAATAACACTAAAGTCCCCTTTTATTTATTGTCAAGGTATCGGACGTGCCAGAATTTATATTTATTTTTATTATTTTGTTTTCTTTATTTTTGTTTTTTATGTTTGTTTTGTACTTTTATATTTTTGTTTTTTTATTTTAATATTTCTTGTAAGTAAATATATATTTTTTATTATACAGGGTGTCTTGAAATTCGCGAATCAAAATACCATAGCAAGAAAGTCGTTGAAAAAATAAATTAAAAAGTTATTTGCCATTTTTCGTTCCGAGCAGTAGTTTTTTTAGATAAAAAGGTTCAAAACAGGCCAATCATACCTTACGGTTGAACGGAAACCTGTCCGTGAGTCGCGCGTCGATAGTGTTAGTGCATTAATTAAAAACAAAAATATAATAACACTAATATGAAAACGCGATCTGAATGTATTGATATTGTAAAGATATCAAAGAGTCGTGAAACATTTCGACCCACTTCAGGTCTTTTTCAGTGACAAATATTACCATTTTAACACAGATATATTATTACGGATCCCTAAAACCCGCATATACATACTTAGTTTGGTACAATAATATTCAATATCTTACAATTTCCATATTTCTGATAACCATTTTGATTACACCATTTTGAATCAAAGGTCTAATTTAAAAAAGGGCACGATACGATTGTAGAGCAATTTATTACGAGTAAATTAAAAAAAGCATTAAAATCGGTTGAAAATTACACCGTCCAGCGATTTTTGTCCATAAAGTGTGCCTTTTTTCCCACTGTGCAACGCCGCGCGCTTCGGTTTCCCGGAGCACCGCGGGCCCGCGGCACGCCGCGCTCCGGGTCGGTTTACCTCGTCACAAATTAAATAAATTAGAGATATTATGTTCAATGTTACAATGTTGGAGACGTTACCTAAGGTGGTCGTGTACATAATTCCGCGTGTGTCTTGATAATGTAAAATTGATTTTTTGTGTGTGTTTACGGACCGGCGGAAATGCCATCCGTGTCCGTGAGACTCGCACACAACGTCGGGTCTCACACACACTCTCGCCTGTAGGTGACGTATGGAAAGTAGGGGTAGCCGTTCGCGATTGGACCGCGATGGGGCTACGGGGACTAGCGGGGCTACCGGTATAGCGATCGTAGTGGGGAGGGTGCACCTTTATTGGACACCACATTATTGGACACCGCATTTTTTGACACCGCATTTAAATGAATGAGACGCGTAGGGATCTTGCTAAAAGCACATACACACACACGCGCGGGGGGGGGGGCGAGAGGCCTTCGGCCCCCCTCCCCACACCCACCCCGCCGGTAGGAAGCGTGGACCACCTTGTAACGTTTGTGTCCAATAATGCAGTGTCGAAAAATGCGGTGTCGCAAAATACGGTGTTTAATAATTCCTACCAGCGGGGTGGGTGCGGGGAGTGGGGCCGAAGGCCTCCCTCGCACCCTCCCGCGCTTTTAGCAAGATCCCTATGCATCTTACTCATTTAAATGCGATATCGAAAAATGCGGCGTCCAATAAAGGACGCCCCTAGTGGGGAACCGTGGTGGGAGTCGCTGCGATCTACCATCCTCCTCACGAGCCGTGTAAGCGAGAGAGACCGCGTTATACGAGGGTAGCCTTTCGTTAATGCTGTCCATATGCGTGTGACCCGCACACATTTATCAGGGCCACGCACACACTCTCCTCTGTAGGTGAGCCATACACGGTAGCGCACTAGCTTTTCCATGAACTTTTCGCTGCCCGTTTCGAGACTAGCGATACGCGACGAACTCGCATTATGTATCCCAATATATATTATTGATATGTATTAGTTTTATGTGTGTAATTATACATATTGCATATACAAATACATGTACGAGTTAGTTGTGCGCAGCTATTCAACGAGACGCCGCCTCGTCGAAAGGGAAGGCTGCTCGTTTCTCGCTTCCTCGACGAAAGCGCGATAATAAATTATTTGGAACAGTTCCAAATACACTGGGAAAAATGTCTGATTAAATATATAATCGGATAATCCAATTACTTAAGAACAAACGAATATCTCCACTTAAGGTGGCTCCTGCATAAATCGAACAAAAGTAGAAAACAATGTAGAAAAATTTCATGACGACCAATGGCTGGCAAATTCTAATTAAAGAAATTTATTACCTCAATATCAATATCAATATCAAAAGTAGAAAGCATTGAAGTTTAAGTATGTTGTAGTTGTAATTGTATCTATCAGTACGGGAAATTTTAGACCCGGTCGCCAATGAAATAAAGAAAAAACGGTTGTAATGAGTGCGTAACCGCCTCATTGCAACACAGGTATAGCGCACGCAGCAGAGTATCAAATATCTGCCACGTGCGAAGAAGGAAGTAGACGATGGGACATTAACCCATCGGAACCGAGTCGACAGTGCTGACGATGCCACTGCTGACGAACTTAGAACCGACCTGACGACAGGTCCGAAATTCCGAATAAACGGCCTGACAACAGCCGGCTATAAAAACAAATGGAAAGAAGGCAGGGCGGGTCAATCTGAAATGAACTGTACGAGTGTACGTAGCTGAGTAGAATTTTTAATAAAGAATTTTGGTTATAATATTGGCCTCCGGCCCTTCGACTCTCGCACATTCGTGCTCCTGGCACTGATCCCGACATCCCGTGCCCCGACTACGTCGAGAGGCACAACAAACTGGTGGCAGCGGTGGGATGCCAGTGATTGCACCCGCGTGCACAGCGAAGACCAAGGCCTGAAACCAAGAGAATCGAAGAAACCATTACTCAGTGATTGCAAGGAACCAAGGAGAACCCCGAGGCAACATTAAGATAAGTGGACAAAGACACCCGGTAGCAGCGGAGGACGAGAGACGGCACAACGATCTTCACGACGACGCGGCGACGGCCCGACCAGCCCCGCCAGCAGACGCTAGCAGCGCAACCGGAGACGGCACCGACTCACCGCGCGGAGATCAGCTCAACCCGAGACGGCACTGACCTACCGCCCGACGAGCAGCCAAGCAGTCAGCACAGCGGACGACAACATGCAACGTTTCATCGTAGCGTGAGTCCGCACTCATTTATGCCTAAGCGCGAACATGACCTGCAAGTCATGTCACCAATTGCGTAACAAATAGCACATTAGCCGCGAATGTCCCAGGACGGACAACCTCGCGTAACGTTCACCCCCGGTAACTCGCCGTTGCCGTTAAATACACGAGCGCCGAACGCCGAAGAGACTTCCGCGATTCAATACGCCGCGGACGCCTTAAGACACATACGTGATATTTCGCGCCGTGTGCTTAACCTTACCCGCTCGAGCAGCGATAGCGAGGCGAGTCCTCCAACCAATATTACAATCGACCGAGAATTTCCGTTCGACCCCAGCGATTTCAGCTTACTCGCGAATAATACCTCCGACCCCGCGAATAGCGTAGGTACTAGTAGACCCCGACACCTTCGACGTACGAACACAATTTTCGACCGGCTTGATTTCAATTACGTTCGACGTACCTTATCGAACGCCATGGCACACCCAATTGCCGGCACATCCAGAGATACCTTGCCGAACGCCACGACGCAACCATTCGCTAGTACGTCCAATGACATCTCGGCGGACCCGCCTAACGCCGATATTGACGCAGAAATTCAACGACTACACCAATCGCTAGAAAACGCACACGTGAGCCCGCTAAATAGCAGAAGGGTCACCTTCAACGAGTCCCCTAGGGAGCGGGCCATGTTGCACGAACTACTACAAGAAATTCGCGAACTACGCATTAAAGTAAACGGACTAGAACGGGAAGAGCCCCCGCGGTCGGGAGAGCAAAGGAGAGACTCTCAAAGTTTCCACGAACACGCGCTAGACTTAACATACGGTAGATCAACGAGTGATATCCGGAACCAACGCGGATCGACAGTCAGTTTCCTGTCGTTAAAGGAAGCGCGGAGCATGATACCCGAGATCGACGGTAATTCGGCAAACCGCGTTCGAGAATTCTTAAATGCGAGCTCGTACGCGATGAAAAACATCCACCCGGCCGACGAACACACACTACTAGAGGCAATATTATGCACCAAGTTCAAGGGAAAGGCAATAATAGACTTCCACACAAGAACGATAGAAAATTACGAACAATTGAAGCGTGAATTGGAACGCGAATATTTGTGTAAACGAAGTACGGCTCATTTACAATTGGAGTTTAACTCGCTCCGACAAAAACACACAGAAAACGCGCAAGCTTTCGGTAGACGCGTAGAAGTCTTAGCCATGGAGCTATATGAAGCCATGGAAGACGGGAAAGTCCACACGGTAGACCAACAGCGAGCCATCCTAGAGAGCATAAAGGAGCAAGCACTCTGCAACTTTCAAATAGGCCTGCCCGAAGAGATCAGAGTGTTAGTGCGATCGCAGCATTACAGCACATTGCAGGAAGCGATTGCCGGCGCTAGCGCCGAGGAAAAAGTTAAAGGCCCGAGCGCCCGGCAGAGCTCGTACCGATGCCCTGGCGAGAACAGTACCGCAAAATACCCTGCCGATCCTGGAATCACATGCCAGAAATGCTGAAAAAGAGGGCACTACGGACGTGACTGCCGAAGTAGCCGATACGCTAATAGATTCTCCTTGCCGAAACCGGAGGGACGCCCACGAATTAACACGGTAGAAAAGTATTGCAACCACTGCAAAAAGGCAGGGCATGCACGCAACGAATGCTGGTCACTGCACGGACGGCCCGAGCGACGAAACTCGACACGCCGCGACAGCGATAACGGAACCAGACATACACGCGCCCATGGTACGGACAAACGAGACGCAAATACTAAGGCGATAAAAAATATAGAATCACATAGTAGCGACGAAGAAGACCAGACCAAAAAGGTTAAAAAAAATGCCGCTGCCTATCGTGTGACTCACGTCAAGGCACACCGTAAGGCCGATGCTGGCCTGGATTTAATCTCTCTGCCCACTCAGGAAGCCAAGAAAGGGAAGATAGAATTTCTTTTCGACACCGGAGCTACCGTTTCTCTAATTAAATTGAAGGTATTAAAAGACGAAGCCGAAATTTACGAGGAACAGGTGAAACTACTCGGAATAACCGGACATTCCATTGTTACCCTCGGGAAGACGTACCTGAGAATTAAACTGTCCGACGGAGAAATCAAACACCCTGTATACGTTGTAAAAGACAACGTTCCGATAAATTATGACGGAATACTAGGAATAGATTTCATCCGAAAAAGTGGAGCCATTTGCGACTACAACGCGAGAAGAGTAGATATCCAAGGGGCCCCCTTTAAGCTATATTCGTACAAGTGCATCATGTTACAGTCACGGAGCGAAACGATAGTGCACGTCACGACAGATCGAAATTCGACCGGCGTAACGCGACGAGACGAGACCGCGCCCAGCGTTTTTATTGGAAATTATCTAGTAGAACCAAAAAACTTTCACTGCCCAATAAGTATCATAAATACTAATGAGAAAGAGGTAAGAATACAACTACCGCTAGTGATCATAGACATCATAGTGGATAGTTCAAGCGATGACGCAAACGTAGAATGCGTAAATTCCGCTATAACCGAGGAACATAGGGAAGACAAAATTTCCCTCCCGCGCGAAGACCGCATAACTAAGTCACTACGCCTAAAACACTTAAATAAAGAAGAAAAAGAAACCTTGACAAAAATATGCGAAGAGTACGCAGATATCTTCCACCTAGAGGGAGATTCGCTGACGCACACAACTCGCGTAGAGCACGAGATAATAACACGAGTAAACTCGCTAAGCATAAACGTGAGACCTTACCGACTCCCAGAAAAGCATAAGGCCGAAGTAAATCGCCAGATCACGGAGATGATGCAACAAGAAATTATCCAACCGAGTACGAGCCAATGGAATGCACTCCTCTTGGTAGTACAGAAGAAGGCAGACGCTTCCGGAAAACCGAAATTGCGAATTGTAATAGATTTCCGTAAATTAAACGACCTAACGATAGGAGATTCCTTTCCTCTCCCGAATATCACGGACATACTAGACCAACTAGGCAATGCGAAATATTTCTCCACCCTAGACTTAGCGTCAGGCTATCATCAAATACCCATGGCCGAACAGGATAAATGCAAGACCGCATTTTCCACACCGTATGGACACTACGAATTTAACCGCATGCCATTCGGATTAAAGAATGCACCCGCAACTTTTCAACGTTTAATGAATAACATTCTGATGGGGTTACAAGGATTAAAATGCTTAGTCTACCTGGACGGCATAGTGATCTACGGCCCGAGTCTACACGAGCACAATAAAAGACTCGTGCAAGTATTCAATCGCTTACGCGAAAGTAACTTGAAACTGCAACCTGACAAGTGTGAATTCCTCCGTAAGGAAGTGATATACCTAAGGCATATTATCACTAAAGACGGGATCTCGCCTGATCCAGCAAAATTAGACGCAGTAAAATCTTTCCCAGCACCCAACAAAGTTAAGGATATTCAATCCTTTATAGGCCTAGCGGGATATTACAGAAAATTCATAAAAGACTTTTCCAAAATTGCCAAACACTAAACTAACAAAGAAAGGAGAAAAGTTTGAGTGGACGACCGCACAGCAAAATGCATTTGATAGCCTAAAATTCGCGCTGACAACAGCCCCAGTATTAAAGTACCCGGACTTCAGTAGCGAGTTCATCGTCACGACCGACGCGTCAGATTACGCCATCGGAGCAATTCTATCCCAAGGCACGGTAGGTCAAGACCGACCCATCGCATACGCCAGCCGCGTGTTATCGCGAGCCGAGCAAAATTACAACACTACCGAAAAGGAATTACTAGCCATCGTATGGGCAGTCAAACATTTCCGCCCATACGTGTACGGCACAAAGTTTAAAATAATTACGGACCATAAGCCACTGATATGGCTATTTAACGTAACCGACCCCGGTTCACGATTGATTCGATGGAGACTCAAACTAGAGGAATACGACTACGAAATAGTCCACAAGGCAGGAAAAAGCAACGTCAACGCGTTGAGCCGTTACCCCGCGGAAATTAAAAAACCGATTCATCACGTAGACCCTGGAAACGAAGAAGAAGAAAGAGAACAACGAGAATACTCCGCGGAAGAAAAGGAGCAGATACTGTACGAGTATCACGACGCTCCGTTAGGTGGTCACCAGGGAGTCGCGCGAACACTACACCGCATCAAATTACGACACCACTGGCACGGTCTAAATAAAGACGTCGAGAGTTATATTGCAAAATGCGAATTCTGCCAGAAAAACAAATTAAGACAGAAAACTAAAATGCCGCTAGTTATCACAGACACCCCTACGAAGCCCTTCGAGAAATGCGCCCTAGATATAGTAGGACCCCTTACAATAACAACCACGGGAAACAAGTACGCCTTGACTTTTCAAGATAATCTAACTAAATTCAGCAAGGCAATACCACTCGAGAATCAAGAAGCAAACACGGTAGCGAAAGCATTCGTAACGAAAATAACCCTTGGGTAAAAGTGCCGAATAGGGGACCCAGCTCCTACGACCTTGACCTTCAAGGTCAAGGTCAAGGTCACCCTCCTGAGTGACCCTCAGAAGGTTTTAGCCGTCGCTCGTTGCTCGTTAAAAAGTTATTAACAAAAAAAGTTTGGTTTATGTGTAAGTTGCAAGTGCGTTTAGCACGGCGCGCTGCGCGCGCCCTCCCCCCTCTCCTCCCCCGCCCCTCCCCCACCCCACCCGTATTTACAACCTACCATCTTATCTATATGGAAAAAAGTTAGAAATGGAGGTAGGATTACGTTATGTTGTATATAATAAAGAATTTTATTCAACATTTAATGTATCTAGTGGATATATGGTACTCATGATATTAAAAAATGTATCAATACGATCATCGAAATTGTGTATTCTTTTAAATAAGAATTCGGCCAAATAATTTTCA
>NW_011965980.1:0-9493 GCF_000949405.1 Vollenhovia emeryi | reverse complement strand
TGGTTCAAAACAGGCCAATCGTACACTACGGTTGAACGGAAACCTGTCCGTGAGTCGCGCATCGATAGTGTTAATGAACTAACACTATCAACGCGCGACTCACGGACAGGTTTCCGTTCAACCGTAGTGTACGATTGGCCTGTTTTGAACCTTTTTATCTAAAAAAACTACTGCTCGGAACGAAAAATGGCAAATAACTTTTTCATTTATTTTTTCGACGACTTTCTTGCTATGGTATTTTGATTCGCGAATTTCAGGACACCCTGTATAATCACGTTTCGCGATTCTTCTGGTTCGCTCGTATATGTACGTCAAAATTAAGCGCTCGGTCATTTTTCAATATTTTTGTACAATATTTATACAATATAACAGCAGGGGAAAGGGAAAATTTAAAAATCGCGTATCGACAGTTCAGTGTCTGGTCGACAACCCGTATCGACGCACTGTTCTGAAAAGTCGAAATAGACGCGTAAACAACATCTTAACTAATATATGTTATTGCGAACAGTATTATCACAGCCCCAGTGGTCGAGCTGGTAAGACGCCCGTCACGGATTGAGGGAGGTTCCAGGTTCGAATCCTGGTTGGGGTAATATTTTTCGCAATAAGAATTTTAATAGCCAGATACGGTCAATAAAAATCATTGATGTTGTTTATACAATATGTTTATTAATATATGCCCTAAACATAAGTAAAAAAGAAAAAATTTTCGTCAAAAAGAAATTGGTAAAAACAATTCGTCGAAGTTGATGCCGTTTCGAGTGCCTCAGGGTGGCGTAACCCCTTAATCGGTGACACGGTTCTGCGCTGCGTTAGCCTTAAATAAAACCCGCTTCTCGAAATGTGCATCAGTCAGCCGATTGAATTTTGGAATATCCATCATTGTGGCATAACTGAATAGTCGCTCCACTGGTGCCGACGACGGCAACGGCGTGTTATAACGCAAGAAAAGCTTCCGAATTAGCGGAAAATTTTTCAAGCTCTCAAGACTCGGGTCAGCTCTCGTTATAAATGAACATATTTCGACTTCAGCTTCTCCACGTTGATAAAAAAATTCTGGCTGCTCAGTTGCAGCGGAGACTGGACCAAAGTCGAAAAAGTCGTTCTCGATCATATGCTCAGCCTCAAGTTCAGGCTCTTCATCGCGAGCTCTCTCTTCAGATGCGACTTTGAGAACAAGATCACGCACTTTTTCTTGAGTGGCTTTGTCCAAACACGTCAGCCATCGTGTTTTAAATTTCGGATGTGTCACTGCCGCTATTGCAGCGAGTTTTCCGGCTCCCTCAACTTCAAAAAAGTTCTCGAATCGAGATTCGAGCGAGCTTTTTATAGCCTCAAGCAAGGGCTGACATATCGTGATCGTGTTTTTGCTTAACAAATTGTCGACTTTTTTTCTCAAAGCGACCAATGTGGGTAAAAGGTACCCGTAAAAACAATAACTTTCACCCTGCAAGATATCGATCGCTTCCGCTAGCGGTTTCGTACATTCGATGTATTCTTCGAGGTATTCAAAGTCCGAGTGTCTGAGTGGATTCCTCAACTGAACAATTTGATTCATATCGCGATGAAGTATTTTGTCCTTGAGCTGAATTATTCTTTTTAGAGAATCGTAGAGTGAATTCCACCGAGTTATTACAGGCCTGAGCAATGCTTTGCCCAAGTACAGCTTCAGAGCTTCATTTGTTTTCGGCGATCTCAGTGACTTCCATAACCAATTGCATCGGTCGAGAGCGTCCGTATGTACGTCAGCGAGATTATGAGATGCTTGAATTGCCTTGATAACATCCGTTGTCGCTATGAGATGCAAAGTATGACTAGCACAGCGAATATGAAAAGGCAAGCGGTTATGGAGTTCCTCGGTATAGTCAAAAATTTCGTTCTCGAGTGGCTCTTCCGGCAAAACATCTTCATCGGTAGTATCGGAACTGTCTCTATTAGCACTATTATCGTCTAAAAAAAAAGTTGCGTAATTAAATATTGTGGACGAACATGTTATAAATAGAAGATTTGGTGCTTTTGACGACTCGGGAAACTTAACTGAGGGTACTACTACGGTCGTAAATCTAATAGAATTTACATTGGTACTTGATTTAAGTCAGAATTCGATAGATTTGCGATTGACATTTGCCAAAAACAGAGTTTGCATTTTATAATCTCTGATTAATTATGAGATTTCTGAATTTGATAAATGGTGAATATGACCCATGTGAGCGACGATGGAATATATTTATCAAATTCAGAAATTTCATAATTAATCAGAGATCGTAAAATGTAGACTCCACAGTCGTAATTATCACCTTCTAAGGTGGTTCATTCATATTTTGCACCGTACCGAACGATTAGAATGCCCACATTTATTGTAGGATGGTGAGAAACGAAAATCGTCCAAAATTGCTCCAACTTCTCTGTATAGCGGTACGATTAAAAAAATATCTCGAATAATATACCAGAAGAAAAGATGTCATCGATGTCTACTCCAAAAACCTTGAATGCTTTAACGAAATTCGATCCGTTATCGGTAACTGTCGCTATGATGTTATCGTTATCTAAGCCAAAGGAGGTATGGATTTCGACAAGTGCATCTGCGATCGCTGTGTGTGAATGAGTAGGGGAAACGCGTACACGCAATAGCCGCCGATTTACGTTCAAGAGTCCCTTCATCGATCTATTGAACCAAAGAAATAAATAAATAAGTGTTTTATCGTTCTATCAGGTAACCAATTATGTTTACAGATAGTTACACACTAAAGCAAAATTATAAAATTCTCCGCCTTTAAATTGAGTATCAAGATAAACTTTTTGCGGTTAGTATTAGAAAATCCTAGTTCACAAGAAAGTATAAATGATCCTTAAGAAGGAAAATTTTTTTTATGTTATGAATTATCCCAGCAGCCACGCAAACCTTGGATCGTAAATAACTTAATTTAAAAGTGAAACTAAGGACGACATGGAGCTCGGACGTAAAGGATTTATATTAAGAGTGCAAATACCCAGTGGACTGTAACGCCGATAAATCGTCGATTCATTCCCGTCCAAATATCCGCCGTTGTGCAAAAATGTTTATTTGTGGAAATTGCATTTCGAATTTTTGCTAAATTCTCCTTACATATAGCGTCGATTTTCGAGCCGAGTGTACGCCTAGACATGAATTTCACGGAAGCATTACCTGCTTTTATTTTTAAATCTACAAATTTCAGTATATCACATTGTAGTTTGCAGTGTTAGATGCATTAATAATCATACGTTTCTATAAAACTCTTTAGCGGACTAATAATGTATTTACCATCAAACATCCTGCGAAATGCTGGCATCTCCACAGTTTGTAACGGCGCTCCACTTTCTAGAACGTAGTACGAAACGTTCCGATCGAACTGCTCTTGGTTGAATGAACATGTTGTCCGTTTATAAGCAGGTGGTTCCTCATTATTCAATCGCTGCCGTTTAATTTTTGTGTAAGTCTTGTATTGGCCGTACAATGCGACATGTCGTCTCTACAAATTCATAACACGGAATATTATATCCCTTTCAGGCAACCCGGTGCACGTAGTGAAGTGGTTTCGTTTAATATTAACATATAACATGTTTACTTACTCTTAAGTGTGTTGTATAGTGCGACGACACTGTGAGTCTACCAGTTATAGCTTTCGTCGGTACACACGTCTTGCAATCAGCTACAATATTACCATTAGGCGTAGATTGCTCGAAATCCACTTTAAAGTATTTGCCATCCAAATAGGGTCTTTTTGCGCACGCTATGCGAAAAGCTTTTTCTTCCTCGGATATTCTCAGGAACGTTTGTGGGCAAATACTCGTCAATTGATAATTGACTCAAGGAAGCTATATTATTATCATCATCATTATTTCTGCTTCCGGGCAGTGGTTGATTAATATCCCCTGGATCATCAACGTTGATTGAAGCTTCTAGAGCCGCCATGTTTGATATCCTATTATATTCACATTTTACAGGTTGAATAACAAATTATGTCAACAAATTTAAAATAATATTTGATAAGCAAACTTTATTTAACTGCACGGTATTAATATGTTTTTAGTATTATTACTATTGAAACTCACACACACAACCCAGTGAGAAATGATTCGTCGATCGATGTCGAAACGATGTCGAATCGACATCGATACCGTCAAATTGACGTCGATTCGACATCGTTTCGACATCGATCGACGAATCATTTCTCACTGGGAATGTTCTTGATATGGTTGATGTTTTCAGATTTTCATCTCACGACGAGATATTAAAATCCTCAACGAATCTAATTTTTTTATCTTACTGTAACGCCAAATATCCTTAAATGTTAAAGAGAGTTAGTGATTATAACATAACACTTAAATTTTTCTATCTTGTAGCTGAGATATATCGATATATATATATAGCACCAAAAATATGTATAATACAGGCAATGCGTATCTATGAAGTATGAAATTAAAAGTATACAATTTCTATCCGGTACTTCTAAGAAACGGGAAATCCGAGATATAACACTTACCTGAAATTTGTAAAGCGTTCCGCAGTATCACACGAGATTGCATACGATTCCGTATCGCGATTTTAATCAACGTATTATCGTAATTAAATAATAAGTAAAAATGCAGCACGCAACAATCGAGTGACGCGCTCCACTCTGCTGTAACGGAGAAGTGGCAACCGTGACGCGCTCCACTCTGCTGTAACGGAGAAGTGGCAACCGTGACGCCAGACGCGCGCGCGTCTGGCGCGAGACTATGCGCGATTCGTAAATTTCGTAATTCGCGATTCGTGATTTGTGATTCATAAACTTTCGTTGAACATTCAATATGTCTGTTCTTGTATTTAATCGATGAATTTTCCCTCTACATTATTCACGAATATACGAATAGACATAATATATTATTAATATATTCGAATGATGGAGCCGAATTTCCATCATTCTATCGGACAATGTTTGAATATTGCGAAGGCATCTCGCAACTCGCGAACAATCTTAAGACCAAAAATTAACCTTTGCTCGACGTGAACAGAACAAGTTGTCTTGCAGTAAGTACAATTTTACGTTCTTTTTGTTGTTAACTCGATTCGAACAAGAAATACACGAATGTAATTTAATTACATGAATGTAATTAAATTACGTGATGTAATTTAATTACTTTGAGCATCAATTACTTGGGCATCAATTACAAATGCTCAAAGTAATTAGTAATTGAATGGAACTTAAATACAAATGCTGAAAGTAATGAGTAATTAAAATCCCATTTAATTATTCATTATTTTGAGCATTTATAATTCGGTAATGGCCAATTACAAATTCGCCCATCTCTGCATTACGCACGCCTTATGCTTCGCGTAGGACCTCTGGTTCATGTTTGGTGCATGCATTTCGAGGCGAAACACAAAGAGTCAAAGATAGAATCACATGTCGTAACTACTAGAAAAAATCTGCCATTAACACTTGCGTTGAAACATCAATTAAGATTGAATCACAGATTACTTAATAACATTTCATTTACCGATGAAATAATATCGGGACCACATATTTCTATAGATTCAGTGTATTCTCCTCCTCAATTTGATTCCTTTAAAAAATACTTACCACAAATTTACACTACTGTTTCATGGATTGAAGTCCAAAGCATTTTATTTAAGCCACAATTTGTGTTAAGTGTTGACGTAACGGACATTTTACCTGTTTTTGGTTTAATTCACTTTATTTGTTTAAATGAAGCAAAAGAACCGTTTTTTGTTTTACAAATATTAGAGACCCTTGGGTTTTCGAGACATTTATACGCTTATCGTGTTTCGTTTTCAAGTAAATGGAAGACTGTGAAATGTACTAATGCTAGTCAGTACAGCATTACTTCCTTAGTAAAGTCGGTTACTGCTGACTATTTTGTAACAGACGATATGTAATAAAAACGATATCTAATAAAATTGTGTTCAAAGTATTCAAAAAACGTAGCCAAAAACAGCTATTAAATTTTGAAATTAGAGATATCAATTTTACCCTTAAATACGTGACATCACAAATTTCAAAAATTGAAGACTGGTTATACACAGCAATGCCACAACACGTAGTAGACAATTTTTTCAAATACAACGCAAATAAACTCAATAAACACAAAAATACTGTTAAAACTAAAATGATCAAGAAATTCAATTGGCTAATGAAAAAACAAAATACAGTATATAATTCTTTCCTTAATACAAATCGCACTAAATGGATCATGAACACCAGCAGTAAAGAAGTCCCTAAACACATCATGGACTTTTTAAGCTTAGGCGATAAGTTTGGCTTGCCCTTTAACCATAGCAATAAAAATAACCGCTTGAAATATGTACTAGACGTAATAAAAAACTTCGAATGTAATAGTTATAAGATACCTGACAATATAATAGATGACACACGCTTGCGTATCGCCACTTCGCTCAGCAAATCCCTTCGCAAAACTAAACATATACAGTTCATGGAGAGAAAGTTACTAACAGATTTCACTGAATGTAACAAATTCCTCCTTGAAAATAAAGACATAATGGTCACTAAAGCTGACAAAGGCCAAGTGACCGTAATCATGGACAAAAATAAATATGTAAACCAAATGAAGGATCTACTAAGCGACCAGACAACCTATAGGAAACTATCAAAAGACCCTATATACTCAACCTCGACAAAACTTAATAACTTGGTCAAGTCATGGCGAAAAAATGACATCATCGACGAACACACATATTGGTATCTAAATTGTACGAACGGAAATACCCCACGTTGTTACGGTCTGCCTAAGATCCACAAGCCTGGCCTTCCCTTAAGGATCATAGTCTCCTCCGTAGGTAGCCCATTGTATAATGTGGCACGTTATTTACACAATGTATTACACAAATCAATTCCTAACGCTCAATCCTTTATAAAGGACAGCTGGTCATTTGTTACCTCAATTAACAATATAAATATTCAACCTAATGAATTGATGATCTCACTGGATGTCACTTCTCTTTTTACAAACATACCAAAAGAGTTAGTCCTAAAAGGCATTGAAAAAAGATGGAACTATATCTCCAAGTCTACCAAACTTAACTTAAATCAATTCTTATACGCGATAGACCTTGTCCTAAACTCAACCAGCTTTACCTTTGAAGGACAGGCTTATGAGCAAATCTTCGGCAGTCCGATGGGATCTCCACTCTCACCCATACTAGCGAATATTGTCATGGAGGATTTGGAAACGAACTGTTTAGCCAAACTTGCGTTTGAGGTTCCTTGTTTCTACAGATACGTCGATGATATCTTCACGATACTTCCACGCGATAAACTCCCAGAAGTATTAAATGTTTTTAACGAATACCACCCACGTTTGTCTTTTACATACGAAATGGAAGAAAATGAATCACTTAGTTTTTTAAATACAATAGTACATATGTAGAGAAAATAACACACTTATAACCAATTGGTACCGTAAGCCTACTTTTTCAGGTCGTTACATTAACTTCCACTCAAACCACCCACTCAAATATAAAATCAACACAATATATAATCTCATTGACCACGCCACCTTGCTTTCCGACCAACGGTTTCATAAAATAAACATCAAAATAGTTGAAGACATACTTTTAAACAATAGCTTCCCGAAAAAACTAATTAGAAAACACATAAAATTACGCACAAAAAATCTAACACACACAAATAATAATACACCACATAATATACACACCAATACAGACTATATAACTATCCCATACATAAAAGATTACAGCGAAACCATTAGTCGAATCCTTAAAGATGTTAATTTCAATGTCTTATACACGGTCCCCAAAAAACTCGACTGTATAATAAAACGTGCAAAGGATAAAATCGACGTGACGAAACAAACAGGCGTGGTATACCAGATAGATTGCTCTCAGTGTGACACATCTTACATTGGACAGACTAAAAGACACGTAGGTACGAGAATCAAAGAACATCAACGCAACATAAAGGGACCCACTGATAATTGAAGACATTGCTGCAAGAACGAGGTAAGTCCACTTTTTGGCGAAAATGATGTTTTAACACCATTATATGCAACGTTCCAAGCCCGATCGATTGGTGTAAAAACGACGTACGTAAGTGCATTGTTAGTTAAATAAACTGAGATTTTTGGACTTGCCCCTCTAAGCAGATTGGTGCAAGAACGAGGCAAGTGCGGAAAAAAATTACCTAATTTAATAGTTTATTATTTATTTTTACTAATTTATCACTATAACTATCTAAAAGGTACTACTTTCAAATATTTTTGGCTAGTTTATGTTCTGTTGCTAGGCATTTTTTCGATTTTTGGTGCTAGAACGTGGCAAGTCCAAATTAAAAGTGTTAAAATTTCATGCATTTTGAAAGTTTGTTATTATTTGAATAAGTATGCGCTAATGGATAGCTAAGAAGAATATAATGTAAAATAAATAAACTTTCTGAAACAAAATTTGAAAACGGGGGAAAGTTTTTTTCGTTTATCTCGGAAACATAAAATGTGGACTTACCTCGTTCTTGCAGCAATGTCTTCAATTACTCTGTAGTGACAAACCATCGCCTTTCCCAAGACCACAATTTTGACTGGGCGAACCCTTCGATCCTACATAAAGAAAATCATTCACGCAAAAGGGAGATAGCAGAAATGTTTTTTATTAAAAAGAGCAAGAATACCATTAACTTACAAAGGGACACTGACAACCTCAACGTCATATATGATAGCATCATCGATATTACTTGATCTAGTCCCAGCCATTGATATTTATTATAATTATAACGGCCATTATAATTATAAATTAATTCTACCTTGGTGACTTATCGTTAACGTATCCTTGCTATAATTTATTATTATAACTAATAGTTATTATCTCTAACTTATTTACAATTGTAATTTATCTCGCTGACCAATTACTTATACAATTTTAATTTTAATTCCTGATAGAGCTTTAATTTTTACCTAGTTGACGAACTCTTTATATCTTATGTATTCCTAATAACTTATACAATTTTAATTTTAATTCCTGATAGTACTTTAATTTTTACCTAGTCGACGAATTCTTCATATCTTACTTATTCCGAATATTGTTGTAATGTCATAATTGTACCGACTGTTAGATTACCGTCATCTTATTTTTATTTTTATTTTTATTTTCAACCTGTCGACCACTAATGTTTTCCACAACGTATTGTTCGGCAAACTCACCTTTTTTTTTTTTTACGTGTGGAAATCCTTTGTGGATACCCGGGCCCCCCTCCGGGAAGGGAGTTTACATTAAGTGGCCCGGGTTATGTGGGACTGCCCCCCTAATGGCGATCGGGTGCGGCCGCTGACATTGCGACCGCTGGGCTTACCGCACTAAAACCACACGGTGGACTGCGCTGTGCTTTACTTGGGGGACGCCCAGGACTTGGCAGAGCCATTGCTTCTGGACGCCCCCCGCACCGGCCCGCCGTTTGATGGGCGGGCCGCTGCGCTCCCTCCCCCGTTGGTGTGGGGGAGGGGG
>NW_011965979.1:0-9485 GCF_000949405.1 Vollenhovia emeryi | reverse complement strand
CATCGGAAGGTGGGGTCTTTTTATGCACATTTACCGTTTACTTTTATTATATCATAGAATTATAGTAAATAATTTTTACAATACTAATAATCTTATGTGTTTCAGTTTATTTTGAATTATTTATGAATATCTCATGTGCGTTAATATTATTTTTTATACATTCTTATTCTTTTTTATTTATTTAATGTTTTATTAGGTGTGGAAGACATGCAACAAAACTGCATGATAACAGTGTCTCCCATCATTGAACGAATAATATAGATGTAATTATAAGTCAGGCAAATACTTCAGAATTGATGAAAAAATTATCAAAATTAGATGTAGGGATCCTTAAAGAGTGTTGTCAAATGACAATACATAGACTACATGGAAATTACAGACAAATTTGTATAGATAGTGTAAAATCATTTGCCACATGGAAAAAAGAGCGTAAATTTAGAATTACAAGTTCCCGGTGTTATGAGTTGTACACATACGCGAATAATAAGAAACCCAACTGGGAAAAGAAAAGTGTAAATTATTTTTATCCAAAAGAACACTCTAATAAATATGTACGACACGGAATACAAAACGAACCAATTGCTCGCGAAGTATATGAGAATTATTATCAACTGAAAGTGCACCAATGTGGCTTGGTAGTTTCTAATGACAATCCGTGGTTGGCATGTTCGCCAGATGGTGTTTTTTTGGACGAAAATAAAAATTTATTAAAAATAATTGAAATAAAATGCCCCTTTTATGGAAAAGATCATAACATTGCCGATGTGATTCCGAAGTTAAAATATGTCGATGAAAATTGTACTTTGAAAAAACGCCACATGTACTACGCGCAAGTTCAATTATGCATGGCTATAATGAATGTTCAAGTCACTGATTTCATGATTTTTGCACCCTCCGACAATACTTCTGTAATCATTCCTGTTCCATTTGACGAAGAATATGTAACTGATTTAATATATACCTTAAAACGCGTTTATTTCCAGCAAATGCTGCATTTTGTATGTACGTTCGAAAAAAATAATAAATGATTCTTGTTTCAAACATTTGTATCAATTTATTTGTAGTATATAAAAATTTTTACACAGGAAACTTATTGTCGTTTAAAATAGGTGAAGATACGTTTCTCCCCCGAGGTGCGCCACCTTGTCGTGGTGGGGGAGCTTAGGCGGGCGTTCGGCCTGGAACCGTCTGTGTGCCGCTTTAGGCTCCGGCGGTTCCACTGGCTGGGCGTCCGCTGACCAAGAGCGTACCACCCCTCCCTCCAGTTAATGGGGGGAGGTATGGAGTCCGGCGACTCCGGTCTCGGCTGCCTCGACATTTATGTCGAGACAGAACCGAGACCACTCGTCGGTAGAGGAGTCCCCTTCACCGAGCCCCACGGGTGTCTTCCCCGGGGGAGCTCAGGGGGACGGGGGGGGCGGATTTCTCGGTCTCCCCTTGTTGGGGGGGCCGGGAGTTCGTCCCGCCCGAGGAGACGGGCTGACGAGGCCGCTCGGACTTATTCCGAGGCAGGGCTCGGCAGCCTGGGGCCCTTGGAGCCACTGGGACGTTTCCCAGGTCGGGGTCCAGGGCCGTAGGCGGGGGGCTGTCGGGGCCGCTCGGACGTTTTCCGAGTTAGGGTCCGGCAGCCTGGGCGGGGCTCTGGTGGCGTGCGCTCCGGGTGGGCGACTGTCGGCGCGCTTAAGCGTCGGCAGCCTCCCGGCCTGGGGTGCTCGCTGTCGGAGTGCCGTCTCTGCCCTTTTAAGGGCGGACGGGGTCCAGCGACTCCGCAAGGGGGACTCGTTCGCCACACGTGTGGCGGACGAGCCCGCCGATCGCTGGTAGGGGATGAGGTACCCCGACTTCAGACCTCCGGCTTCCGGGGCCGATAGGGGGGAGCTTGCTCCACCCACCGGACCGGGTCGCCCCCACCGATTCCGGCAGGGATCGGGGGGAGCCCGGACGAGGAGGCGTGAATCGCAGCGGAATGCCGGCGCTCCGGCGTTCGGCTGGGATTCGGGGGGAGGCCACCGTCATCCATTGCACGCTGGTGTTCCGGCAGGAGACGGTGGCAAGGGGGAGCAAACTCCTCCGTCAGCGAGCTCGTCGTGGACGGGTTCGCGGGCGGGGGAGAGCCGGACCCCGGAGGTATTGGGACGTGGTTCTAGCCGAAGGGTGGGCCGGAAGCCGTGGCCTCCCCGCGGTTGACTCGGACGTGGTCCGTTTCTTCCGGGGGGAGGGGCCGGACCTCCGTGGTAAACCGGTTCCCGGGATCCGCGGAGTGGGCCGGAAGATAGACGGGGGTTGGGGCCGCTCGGACGTTTCCGAGGCGGGGCCCAATCGCCCGGAAGACCCTGGGGACCGCTGGGACTTGTTCCCATGCGGGGCCCTGGGGTCTGGAGCGCTGGTCGGCAAGCCTGCCGGCCCACACCCGCTCGCCGTCGTGAACCCGTCAACCCCTGTGTCTGGGGCCGACGTCCCGCTGCTGGGGCGTGCGGCCTGGCGTAAGGGGGGGGGAGTGGTGACGGGCGGGGAGTGGGAGGATCCTCCCGCGGTTGGGTGGGATATTATCCGATCCTTCCGGGGGGGGGGGAGCGGGGCCCCGGGTACACGTCGGGTCCTAGACCCGCGTCGCCCGGTTGGCCCGGCGTGTCGATGGGATAGGCCCTACTTGTGTCTTATGGGTGTGAAAGAAGTTCCTTAGAACTATGGGTGGGTAGACACAGTAGGGCGGACCGGGAGGCCGCTGGAACATATTTCCAGGTCGGGGCTCGCCGGTCGGACGGGGGGACGCTGGGGCCGCTCGAACGTATTCTCAGGTCTGGGCCTGGCGTCCCCCAGTCGGGATCCGGGTGGGACGGCCTCCGCCCGTTAGATAGGGTGGGTCCCATACTGGTACCGACGGATAGGCGCGAGCAACTGGTCGCCCTGGCGGGCAAGGTGGAGGTGAGCGGGCCACTCACTAACACCCCATCCGTCCAGGGGGCCTCCCCGCCGTGGCAGGCGCATGTACGGTGCCCGTGAGGTCGGAGGCACGGGACCCCCGAAAGCCCCCGTAGCGCGGTCGGCCCGCTGCGGGTGGTGAGTAAGGGGCTGGAACCCAGTGGTGGGGTGCGGAATACCCCCCACCCTGAGGTATATTTTGACCCCCTGGGAGGACTCAGAGCCCGATCCCCGGCCGGCTGTGGTCATGTTTCGCAGCCGGTCGGGATCCGGTGAGGGTATACCCGGTCAAAGGAGCCGTACATGAAGTTGGGAATGCTTTAAAATGAGTAGTCTAAAAAACCCTTGTATAAATGAAACCTGTGTGAATGAATGTGTGTGTGTGAGTAGGAGCGAGGTGGGAAGAGGAGGCAGGAGGGACAAGGACGACGACCAGTCCGAAGCCCGGAAGACCGACCGCGAGGACGTCTATGTTTTCGTGGGACGGACAGGGGGCGGCCAAAAGGCCGGGAGCAGTAAGACGGATAAGCCAGGCCCAGCCTTTTTTAAGGCTGGTCTGAAGCAACCCGGGGTCAGGACGAGACCCAGGAGACAAGCGTCACCGGCAATCTCTATCGGCGGATCGGACACCGAAAAGGAGATGGGCAAGAGGGATGCGGACTCTGACCGGGAATCCACATGCACGCGGGCCAGCTCCAGTCCCAGCGCCGAGGAGGCGATCAAGGGGAAAAGGAAGAGGGGTAGGCCCCCCACAACGTGTGAGGGGCTCTACAAAAGAAAAAAAGAGGAGCACAAGCGGGAAATTAAAAAGCTCCTAGAAGAGAAGAAACTGCTCCAAAGAGCAATGGATCCTAAGGTTATACCTCGAGGCGCGACTCCAGAGAAGGAGCTTGTCAGGCAGATGGCGGACATGTCTGTCGAGCAAATAGGGGCGGATATGCTGACTTACATAAATACGGTGTATAAGGTTGCGGTGGGGTCGAAGAACTTAAAAGGTACGTTTGTAAGGCAGCTCAAGCTGAGTGCAAACGGACTAAGAGCTGCGACGACGGTCCTCACCACGAAGGCCATAACGCCTGAGGTCAGAAGGGAGAGGGCGGAGACGGATGAGCTCAGGGAAAGGATTAAGAAGTTAGAGGGAGAAATCGCCGAGCTCACCTCCAAGCTACGAAAGCAGGAGAAGAAGGGGGAACGTCAGCAACAAATGCGATCGTCCAAGCCGGACAAGATAGTCCGAGAAGAAATGGAAGTGGAGGAGGTGACGCTTGATCCCCTACCTCAGGGGACACATGCGGAAGCCACACACACGAGAGAGGAATTTCCGGTCCTCAGGCCTAGACTGAGGGGAACGAGGAAGCACTTGGAGGACCCTCCAATTGACGAGGCCATGGAGAACGTGAGGCGCGTCATGGAGGGGGTATCCATAAAAGCTATGATCACCGGAGATCCACAGGAGGTGAAAACTAATCTGGAAAACTTGGCGGCGAGGTGCACGGGCGCCATGGCGGCGTTGCCGGGCCGGGATGCCGACAAAGACCAGATTAGGAGCAGGCCGCAGGAACAAGCGAAGACTCCGACGAGCGGGAAGAAATTGCCAGTAATCACTGACATGAAGGTGGTTAAAGCAGCCCCGAGGAAGGATGCTCGCAAGGTTACTCAGGGCGACGCGGGGAAAGGACTGGCAGCGAGGACAAGTTCCATTGGGGCGCCTAAGGTAAAGGCGTCGGACATGACAAGTTCGTCGCAGCCCCTACCACAGAGGAAGCCCAGGGAGGGGCTGTTACCGGACAAGGACGGCGCTTCTTGGACGGAAGTGGTGAAGAGAGGCAGTAAGGGCAAAAACCTCAGGTCGGCCTCTCAACCGGCATCGGTCTCTCAGCCGGCACAGGTGACTTCGGGCCTGAAGCAGGGGCCCAAGGCGGGGGCGGCCGCCAAGGGACAGGGTAAAGGTGAGTCGCAGCAGAAGGTCCCGACTCGGGGTGAGAAGACGAGGAGATCTCCAAGGACAGCTGCGGTATCCCTTACATTCCCCAAGGGAATGTACGAAGAGGGCGTAAGGACGATCAGGTCCAAAATAAAACTCGAGGACATCGGTATCGAGGAGCTGAGACCTAGGCGGGGGCTCACTGGTGCTTTAATATTGGAAATCCCTGGTGAGAATGCGCGGGAGAAGGCGGACACTCTGGTCAGCAAGATCAGGGAGGTAGTTGGCGACGTGGAGGGAGTAAGAGTTACGCGGCCTGTCAAGATGGCAGAGCTTCGGCTCAAAAACCTCGACGACTCCATCACGCCGGAAGAGGTGAGAGACGCGCTGGCAAATGCGGGTCAATGTTTGGGCCAAGATGTTAGGCTGGGCCCAATTAGAAGGGCAGTGAATGGCCTTGGAACAGTGTGGGCGCAATGCCCACTGGAGGTGGCAAAGCGAGTGGCGGAGCTTGGCCGGCTGAGAGTCGGCTGGATTGCGGCGCGAGTCGAGCTGCTCGATGCAAGGCCGCTTGTTTGTTATAGATGTTTGGAGCGCGGCCATGTGCGCGCACAGTGTAGGAGCCAAGTGGACCGCACAAATGTGTGTTACAGGTGCGGCGAGGAGGGACATAGGTCCGCGGGATGCGCCGCCAAGCCGCGGTGCGTGGTCTGCAGGGCTAAAGGTCTTCCTGATTCGCATAAGGCGGGTGGGGCCGCGTGTCCGCCCATCTCCAAAAAGGCGACGAAGAAAATGAGACGGGAGGAGCGGCAACGGTCTGCGACCCAAACCCAGGGTGCTCAATCGCAGGACGGGGCGGACATACTCATGGACATAGAGGCAAGTGGTCTGGAGGAGACCGCAGAGCCGGCGCCTTCAATCGCCTAAGGGTATTGCAGGCGAACCTCAACCACGCCCGCCTGGCGCAGGACCTCTTTCTGCACACACTGCGGAGCGTGGTTGTGATGTCGGAATCATGGTTGAGCCGTACAAGATTCCAAACAAACCGAACTGGGCCAGGAGCTCGGACGGCTCAGTAGCCATCACGTGGCGTAGGACGGGACAGAGGTGCATCCCCTGGTCCGAAGCCAAACAGGGGGAAGGCTGGGTCGTAATTGACTGTGGGCCGTCCCTAATTATGGGCGTCTACCTGAGGCCCAGTCTTACGAGAATGGAATTGGAGGACAGATTAGACGCGATGGAGAGGGAACTGAGAGGTTTCCTCCCCAGACCTGTGCTGGTCGCCGGGGACTTCAACGCGAAGTCCGCGGATTGGGGTTCCCGGACCGGACGCGAAAGGGGAGGATGTCGCTGACTGGGCGGCTCGCTTGGGCCTCAAGCTCGAGAACCGAGGTAGCACAAGCACCTGCGTTAGGGCCCAAGGAGAGTCCATAGTGGACCTGGCATGGACGTCTCCGGCGGCAGCGGGTTGGACAGAGAGCTGGAGAGTGGTTGAGGAAGCGGAAACGCTGTCTGACCACCTCCTGATAGAAATGACCTTTGTCAGGCCAGGCATGAGAGGCAGGATGGACCCTCAGGCCAACTCGCGTATCAGGTGGGCGGTTGGTAAGCTCAACCAGGATATGCTCCTTGCGACGTTGAAGGCGGCCACCTGGGCACAGGGGACTCCTCGACGAGACGTAGAGGGAGAAGCCAAATGGCTGAGGGAAACCCTGACTCGGGCCTGTGATAGCGCTATGCCTAGAGTCAGGTTTACTCCTCGAAGACAAGCATATTGGTGGTCCGACACCATCGCGGAATTAAGGCAGGTATCGATCCGGCACCGAAGAGCACTCCAGAGGGAGAGAAGACGGCCGATAACACGGGAACGCCTGGAGACCCTCCTCACCAATTATAGGGAGAGCCGAGCCGCCCTGAAACGGGAAATCTGGAAGGCCAAGGAGAGGGCCTGGGTGGAACTCATAGAGACACTCGATGAGGACCCCTGGGGCAGGCCTTATAAGATTGTGTTGCGCAAGCTTTCGAGTGGGGCCCCGCCGACGGCGGAGTCGCTAAACGTGGACTTCCTCGGGCGGGTGGTGAACACCTTGTTCCCAACAGGGGGCAGGGGAAGGTTCAACCTGGATGACGACGACGAACCGCTAGAAGGGGAAGCATCTCAGCCATGGGACGAGGGGATGGCAGTTACCAGGGAGGAAATTACTAGGGCTGCCAAGAAACTAAAGGCCAGAAAGGCACCGGGCCCGGATGGAGTTCCCGGTGTCGTCTGGAAAATGGCCCTAGGGGAACTGGCGGACAGAATTCTGGCACTGTACACGTCATGTCTGAGGGAACAAAAGTTTCCGAGTATTTGGAAAGAGTCCAACCTTGTTCTCCTGAGAAAAGAGGGAAAGCCGGAAGACACCCCAAGCGCCTACCGACCGATTTGCTTGTTGGACGAGGCGGGAAAGACGCTGGAGCGTGTCATAGTGACCCGCCTGGTCCGACATATGGATGGCTAGGGGCACCGACTGTCGGAGAGGCAATTTGGGTTCCGGGAGGGAAGGTCAACAGTTGACGCAATCAAATGCGTCAGGTCCCTCTCGGACCAGGTGATCGGGGAGGGGGGGTTGTGATGGCGGTGGCTATCGACATAGCCAACGCGTTTAACTCCCTCCCCCATGAGGTCATTTGCAGGGCTCTAGTGAGGTTTAAGTTTCCGGAGCCCTTGATAGGCGTTGTCAGGGACTATTTAAGAGGCAGGCGGATTACCTGCACGGACAGAGGGGGTGATCGTCGTGGCTGGGCGGCTGAGTGCGGCGTCCCGCAGGGGTCGGTCCTAGGACCACTCCTGTGGGACGTTGCATACGACGAAGTATTGGACGCGGCCCTACCCGCCGGCAGCACTTTGGTTTGTTACGCCGATGACACCTTGGTGCTGGCCGGCGGGAGGGACTGGGCGGAGGCGGCCGAGAAAGCTGATCTGGCGGTTGCCTGTGCCGCCAGGGCGATTAGGCGGATAGGGCTGGAGGTTGCGGCCAACAAAACGGAGGCCGTATATCTCCATGACGGCTCCCACGGGGACCCGCCTGAAAAATACATAAACATAGAGGGGACTCGTATCCGGGTAGGCAAGAGCGTCAAATACCTGGGGTTACAAATCGACGGCAAATGGCGATTCGAGGAGCACTTCGCCAGGTTATCCCCCAGGTTGGGGGCTGTGGCTGGTGCATTGTCCAAGCTAATGCCCAACCTGGGCGGACCTGGGGGAAAAACAAGGAGGCTGTTCGGCAACGTGTTGAGCTCCATTATGCTCTACGGGGCCCCTGTGTGGTCCGGAGCGTTAGATAGGAGTGCAAAAGCGCGGTCCATCCTCAACAGGATCCAAAGAAGGATGGCCGTTAGAACGGTCAGAGCGTACCGTACAGTGTCGCACACTGCGGTCACTCTGCTGGCGGGATCCCCGCCGATTGACTTGGCGGCAAGGTGCAATGCTGCGGCATACGAGCGAGTGGTGAACCTAAGAGAGAACAACGTCCCTATTACGGCCGGGGTCAGAAGGGCCATCCGCCTCCAATTGAAAGAGATCACGAGAGAAGAATGGAGAGCGAGGCTCGCGGAGCCTCAGAAGAGGGCCCCCAGGCGGAGGGTCCCGCGAACGTCGGTCGTGGCTCTGACACGAACCGATGGCGACTATCGCGGGGTCCTTGCCGCCTTGAGGGGGAGCATTAATCTCGGGGAGTTGGGCATCGGGGACCGGGTCGCTATAAGATCCGGGGCCACCGGTGCCCGACTGATCGAGGTGTCCGGGGAGGGCCATGCCGAGAAGGCCGACCTACTCGCTGAGTGGATCAGGCGGGTCCTCCCCGACGAGGAGATAACGCGGGTTAACAGGCCGCGTAAAATGGCGGAGATCCGTCTAAGGGACTTAGACGACTCCGTTGGAGTTGAGGAGGTGAGGGGGTGGGTGGCCGATGCGGCGCGGTGCAGCGTCTCCGACGTACAGTGCGGGGCGCTGCAGCCGGCCGCCAGGGGTACCTTCAGTCTTTGGGCCCGCCTCCCCCTCACCTCTGCGAAAGAACTCGCCCAAAAAGGGCGAATAAGGGCCGGTTGGGTTTCGGCCAGGGTGGCCCTTCTCGAGGCGCGGCCTATGCGCTGCCACAGATGCCTCGAGAGGGGCCACACGAGGGCGCTGTGCCCCGGTGAGGCGGATCGCAGCGGGAGGTGCTATAGGTGTGGAGAAGCCGGTCACACCTCCCGCGGCTGCCGGTCGGCCCCTAAATGTCCGCTCTGTACGGACAGGGGCAGACCGGCGGCACACGTGCTGGGTGCTACGACTTGCATCCAGCGCAACGTGCGCGGACGCCCACCGGGTGCCCAAGCGAGGGCGCCGGTCACGGCGCCTCCCCCCCCGGCTGAAGCCCAGCCGGCGGAGGAGGAAAAGGGGGAGCCGAGCGGCGGAGTGGGCGAAGTGCCCAAGCCGCAACGCCAGCTGCGCCAGGAGGCGCGCAAGGGAGGGCCCCCGACGTAGAGGCCATGGACGTGGAGGCCCCGTCGGACGGGGGGGATGAGGCTCAGTAATGCCTCGTCATCCCCCCCGCCCGATAATAGGCGGTTATGGCCTGATCCAGGCCAACGTGAACCACTCCCACCATGCGCA